>NC_041226.1:27110764-27146697 GCF_002837175.3 Physeter macrocephalus | reverse complement strand
CTGCGCTCCGCAACGGGAGAGGCCACAACAGTGAGAGGCCCGCGTACCGCTAAAAAAAAAAAACAAAAAAACAAAACAAAACAAAAAAATATATATAAGGACCAATTCTTCGTTTGGTTATAAAAGGGATGTGGGTATCTGGGAATAAGAGGTGAGAAAGTAACTGTATCTCAGAGAGAAGAGGAAGCTATGAAGGGAACAAAAGAACCCTCCTCCACCCCCTGCCCAGTCTGCTTTTTCTCTGTGATTATCTTCAACCGCAACTTTGTAAATCTTCCCTGAGAGAAAGGGAGAAGAAACTGATTTCAGAGTCACTGGGAGGCACTCTGTACAGCTGTGGAATCTGTGCCTCTGAATATAAATAGCTATGGTTGATAGGAAGTAGGCTGAAACTCTCATCAAGCCGAGCAAACAGCACCCAAGTGGATGGATTCTCTGACCAGGCTCTGCCTCGGGTCTTGTAAGCGTCTCTGACCAAAGCCCCAAGCTCTCTGCAACCCTCTGTGCTTACATCTGACATGGAAACCCCAGTAACACATTTGTAGATGGTCTTATTTAATCCCATCCCCAAGACCCACTAAGATTGTCCATTTCCATCCTGTCCTGTGATCACAGCCATCCTAAAAGTCAGACCAGCCCTGGTCTGGGCACGAGGAGACACCAGCAGATGAACAAGCACTGACTAAATATAAAGAGCCACCTAATGGAATTGCAGCTCTCAGTCCGAAATTGAAATTTTAATTTTGCTAAAAATGGGTTCTCACCATACAATTCATTATTAATGAAAGAAAAAGCGTGTATTCACATTTGCTAATTATTTTTCACTCACTTATGGCAAAAAAAAAAAAAAAAGTGCTTTAAACCCTATAATTTGGTCACCAGTTAGTCTTTGATTTACCCTGATGTACTGGGCGGGGGCGGGTGTTTTTTAATATTAAAAAAGGCTAGCAGCTGAAAATTTACATTTAAAAAGTAATTAATGCCAATTCAATGAAGAAGTCCTCAGTTTCTTGCAGAATTACATTGAACTTCAAGCCCTTTTTAAGGATGGAAAGAATTGATCATCAGTTAAGAGGCGCTTCCTTGGTGCTCTGCCAAACAAAGTTCACATGGTGCCTTTCTCCAGGTAAACTGACATCAGAGCCGTTCCCATTTCTGTTAACTTTGTCTCCGTCACTCTTCGTATGTACGCGTGTTGTTACTCAGAAGAGAGCGTTTGAGTAACGGTTACCGTCAAGTTCCATTCCTCCCTGTTCCAGCTGAGCGCTTCTCAGACACACACTGTTCTGCTGCTTAGGGACCAGGGCAATGATTCAGGCAGAGCCACTCGCATCTCTTGTCAGCTGAATTTCCTCCCTCCCGTCTCCTTTCTCCCCTCCTGTGTTTCCTGAGCCCTCATACACAAGAGTCATCTCCCCCGTGTGAACTCACCATCTCATTCTCCATTTCCCTCTGTCACCCCCCAAAACAAGAACCCCTCTTTGGAGCAGGAGGGTGTGGGGACCAGAAGGAGCTGCTATCTACGGAGCAGTGGTCTAGCTTGCGATAATCGCTCTGTTGTTAGCAGAACCACCATTGTTAGAAAATTAACCTCTGCAAGGTTTTCTAAGCTAGATAAAGGAGGGTATTGGGCAGTCTTTTTACTACTGGACCAAGGAGATGTTCCACCTTCTCTTTTGAACTGACTCGTCCTGGCTTTTGTGTTGTCATAAACTTGAGCAAAATGCAATTTACTGAATTTTTCCCTTAAAAAGAATCTAAACGGGGATATAGTACCTCTGGTGGTTTCTGTCATGTGCAATGTGTATCATTTCATTCTAACACCGTACCGTTCAGATGTAAACAGTCAGCTGTCACTTACAGGTCTCTTTATACCCGCAATCCCAACTGGAGTGAGGGGGCAGGATGAAGGGCAGGAATCACTAGTGCATACGGTCTGTAATATGTTCAGAACAAAATGCCAGATCTACAGTGGAGAGTTTCCATGTGGTTTTCGATCAACAACAAAAGGCCAAAAAGAATAAAAATCATTTTATCATTGTTTCTGACATCCGCAATTCCTGGCAGGTGTGGTCCTGTGCTCCCTGACCTGGCTTCCTGAGTACACATGGATGCATGTACAGGCCACTTCCAGCTACTAAGCAGTGACTCTGGGACAGACATTCCGCATACTTTATCTCCACAGATCCCCAAAGGCAATGTTCTGATTCCCATTCTATTGATGAGGAATCTGAGGTTTCTCAGAGAAATCATTTGCCCAACATTACTTGGCTCGTGAGTGGCAAAGCTAAAATTCAAACCATTTCTGTCAAGCTCCGGACACTATACTCTAGAGAAGCCTGAAAAATAGGATTTATTCAGAGTTACAGCTTACACTAGGATTTGGAACATATGGCCAGTAACCTCTGCATGGATTCTTTACGCAGTTGACCCTTGAACAACATGGGTTTGAGCTGCGCGGTCCAGTTACACACAGGATTTTTTCACTGAATGCGTACGAACAGCACCACATAATCAGCCATCCCCGGATGCAGAACCATGGACATGGAAGGCCGACTGTAAAGTTATATGTGGATTTTTGACTACCTGGAGAGATGGCACCCCTAACCCCCATGTCATTCAAGCGTCAACTGTATTTTAAACATCTGAATGCTTTCTAGGTTGTGATTATCTAAAGACGCTGGCAATATAAAGGATTCAGATGTTGCTTTCGGCATCTTCATTCAGCAGCTGTTTGCTGGGTACCTCGATGGAGGTCAAGGCCCTGGCCAGTGGAAAGGGTGGGCTTTATGGGACATGGAGGAACTATTCTTAGTAACTGGGCATCAGTCCTCTCTCTTCACATCTTTGTCTTCCCCAATTCACCGCAGCTTGCATTTCTGAAAAGGCCCACCTTCTGCTCCAAACCCCTCTGCAGAGTAGCAGCCTCCAATCTGTCTGCTCTCCGTGGCTTCAAATCAAAGCGTGGGTTCCAGACCTCAAATGTGAGGAGTCTGTACAATTACTGGGTTCCTACGTTGCCCTCCCAACAAATTTGTTTCAAATCCAGCAGTCGCGGGGTGTGGAGCACCCACAGGGAGCCCTGGGTGTCCAGGTCACTCCGTTCCACAGTCCTCTCGGCCCCTCCCATTCTGGTCCCATCCGTAAGACAGACCTTCAGCATTCATTCCCTGTGTCAGAGATAGTTTACATCAACTTCTGAGCCTAGGTGTGCAGACCTGCTCTGAACCCTGGCATGACTGGGGTCCCAGGGGCCCCCATGCTCCACAAGCCCTCTTCCCCAGAAGCTGGTGTTGTTTCCTTGTACTCGGGGGAAGGGGGGGTGTTGCCTGGCCACACGTGTTAAGGCCTTCTGGCCCCTGCCACCCCCCACTTGGCTCTCACAATTCCAACCAGCACATCTCGGGACCCCGCCTCTGTGGATGGGCTAACTCAGACCCACTGACTGTTGTAGGCATCAGGCGCTGATCTTGGAGAGTCCAGCAGCTCTCATTAGATGGCTCCTGGCTAATCCCTCATTCCCAGATCTAATGAAAGGTCCTCTCCCAGGGCCAACTCACTCCCACCCCTCATGGCTTCAGTTGCTGCCCAAGCTGCCCCCAGCACTTGGCTTCAGGACTTACCCTATTTTCAACTGTTCCCACCTGAACAGGCTTCGATGTCCCTACCACCACTTGAGTTGCCCTTACTCTCAGTGCCACTTCAAGAGTGAAGGGAAATGATGGTGTGCCCTCTCTTCGGGCAGCCTGCCCTCAGTCAAATAGCCCATTATCAATTAGAGCCATTCACAGTGACCCTATAGTAACCAGGTCAGTTTCACTTGGCCACTCTGATTAAACAATGAATGGGGCTCTAGTTCAGGTATTCAGAGGTGTATTTGGAAATATCTAAGGAATGACCAATTTCTTCATGGTTTAATTTCAGTGATTGCCTCCACAGAAACCCAGCAAGAGGCCCAGCCAAGACCACTCAGGTGTGGAGGTCCAGCAATGGTCTCCTCCAGCCACAGGACCCTGTACCTCAGGTACTGGAGGGCATCCACCCAGCCCCCACTGATATGCACAGAGAGGAGCTGCCCCATCCGCAGCTCAGCTTTTGAAGCTAAAGGAAAACATGAACTGTAGAAATGACATTATTTCTCTAGCAATTTCATCCTCTGCTAGGATAAAAACCAGCACCACCAAAAAGTAGATTTTTCAGCCTCTGTAAGCCTCAAAGACAGGAACCGGATTGCTTACACGACTCACTGGGGCTGACTTGCAGATGCGTGGTGGCACTTGATCCTAACAGCCTCCTTCCCAAGTCACAGGCTGCCTCCTAATGAGTGATACTAAGTGTACTGTTAACTATATCACTTTGTTAATTGCTCAGTCTAAATTAATCATATGTTCAGAAATTTCTCTTGTTTTTCCAAAGGCTCTTGTTACAGCAGACGTAAAAGAATCAGGATCTCTCTTAATGAGGCCATAACAGTATTCCGTTTTTATGTACTGCCCTACCGCCTACTAACTCAAAAGCTTAGTGTGTCCACAAAGGCAGAGGGAAGTACAGGGCCAAGCAATTGCCTGTAAATATAATTGCTGTAGCGGTTTAACCTGGTTCAACTGGCTGAAGGAATATTTTCCACAAATAGCAATTTAAAATCTGAATTATATTCATAATGACCTTGGCTCTCAGTGCTTTCCTTGTTTCATTAGATCTCAGCACCTCAGAATAATAATGCCAACGGACCATATGCTTCTTTTTAAAAGTCCTTTTGCTGCCTCTGTGCCAGCCAAAGTCAAATCTCCAGGAAAACTTCTTCTCCCAAAGGGGTGCCAAAAGGAACCATCTGAAGCCAGGGACAGTCTTCCAGATTTAGGCAATGCCTGGGACTGGATTTCAGGATAAGCCAAACAGGTGACCCTTCACTGCATGTGATGTGAAGGAGACCAGATGAGAAACCCCAACCAAAATATCACTTCTCTTAATTTAATTCGATGCTGAAATTATAGAATTACGTGAAGGTGTTTTAGTCTCCAGGACAAAGGACACAAGGCGGAAAACCTGGGGTGAGGAATCAAGAAACCTTGATTGAAGTCCCATCTCTGTCACTTACTAGCTGTGTGACATTGGCAAGTTGCTTCACCAAGCTGAGCCTTGATTCCTTATATGTCAATAGCAATAGTACCAACTCCTTGTTAACCCTGTTGCAAGCATTAAATGGAATTGCCCTTATAAAGCCCTTAGCTAAGTTCATGGAACATCAGAAGCAACTCAGAAATGTTAACTCTCTTGTTTTTGATGACAATGGCATCAATATTGTTATTACAAGTTAGTCAAGGCAGGGTAAGCAGTTAATCTTGACCGCCAACTCATAGGTGAGGAGATTAGCAATAAGGAACTAGACCAATGAGATTTTATAAGCCTAGTACCCTGGACAGCTGCCTTGGTGGCAGACGGGTCAGGTCCAGAGGATGAAGAGTACTATCTCCAAATATCTCCCATCCCTAAGGTTTTGCCTAAGGTCTGAACTCTCAGTACCATTTCAGGGACAGAGTTGAACTATTTCTACCCCAGGTCACTTGTACTAACCACTCCCATCTTCCTGTGGCCTACTCCAAGACAGTAACAATAAAAACGACACAATCAACGGAGGGGAGGCTCTGGTGGATGGAGGATCAGAGTTCTGGGGGCAGTGGGGGAGCAGTAATCCAGAGGGATGGTGGGCCTTGCACAGCTTCTGAGGAGCTTGCAGTGGCCCCACTGCACAGCTGCAGGTGAAAAGTCAAAGGTATGACCCCATCAGGCTGTGGATCATTGGTGCGTATCTCGGTTGCTGACCTTCTCCCATCAGTACTCTCTCACTTTGGCCAACTTAGAGAACAGAAGCACAAAGGGGGGAGAAGGCAGAACAGAAGTGAAAGGAATCCAGATTCCAGATTCATTAAGTACTCGGTTCTATCACTCATGTTATTTTTAAAATATGGCACTTATTATTAGCTGTACACTGGAACCAAATGGTAAAGATACAAGAAATTGTCACATAGAGACACATACCAGAAAAGGCAATTACAATGCCGTGTTTAAATACTGGTAAGATAACACAAGGTGCTTGGGAGCATAAAGAAGGGACAGACAAAAAATCAAGAAAGATGTTCCTGTAAAAGCCATGTCTCAGACAGCACCTAAATGATGGCAGGAGATAGCAGGAGAAGCTGGAGGATCAGAGGGTGCCAGGGAGATAGAACATGTATTTGAAGGACCAATAAAGTGCTCATTGTCAGAAGCACCAAAAGAATTTCACTATTCAAAGGCAGAGAAAAAAACTCTAAAAAAATAATAAAGGCCACATGATGTAGAACCTTGTAAAGGGGAAGTATATCATTGTTTTCTCAGCCTGTGGAAAACAAATCAGAATGCAATTCCCAGGCATCCATCAGAAGAGTCCAGGTTTTGCAGTGGTAACAAATGATCTCCAAAGCTCAGTAGCTTGGCACACAAACATTTACTTCTTACTTCTACTGAATGCCCACCTTGGAATTAACAGACACATGATTGGGGAGGGGGCTTTCTCATTGTGATCTCTTTAGGGACTCAAGCTAGATGAAAGTTCCATCTCCGAAAATTCTTCAGAGTGACTTAGGTAAGGGGAACAGAACATAGTCATTCAGATCAGGTTCTTAAAGCTTCAGCCTAAAAGTGACATTCATGTTTCTTTGGCCAACACAAATCATATGGCCACATCCAACTTGAAGAGGGCAGAAAAGAGCACCCTACCATAGGCTGAAAGGGAAAAGGACCGGACATGTACGGTGAACGGCACTAATGACATCTATGCCCCCTTGATCCTTCCTCATGGGTAATTATAAACTAATACTTCCTTACATTGGGTAGAGTAAATAGTTCTTGCCAAAATGCTCTCATAAAACTACTTGAACCACACTAATAGTGAATGCCATAGGCTAACGAAGCCAGCTGCCTGGAGGACAGAAGTAGTTTCCAAACAATTCAAGGAAACTCACAGAACATCAATTCCAATGGATTGGTTTGGCTATGATGGACCAATACAGATAATGGACTTCACACTTCATAAGTTAGAGGCCACCAAAGCACTTTCTGAGTCCTTGCTCTCTTCTTCGATCACAGAGCCTCTTTGTGGAGAAGCAGTTCCGAATACCATAAAGGAGGAATATGCATAACTCAACCCAGAATACCATGTATTGTAGAATGGGCCCACTTTCTCTTGAGCACCAAAGTTCATTCTCATCACTCTATTATTATAACTCCAAACTATTAAAAAACCTGCTGTAGTGATGACTAACTTCACAAAAGAAATAAGTAACCCAAAAGATTGTGTTTGGTAGGTACATAAACTCATGCATACATGACTGGGCATTTGAAATGTCAGAAAAAGAAATGAGTGCTCTAACATGATTTTCCCAGGAAGAAATTAGGCTGTGACAAACACCAAAACCTCCCCCTGCTTTCCCTCTTGCCAAGATTTCAGACGGTAAATCCAAGTTCAAGTCCAGCAATTCTTCCTGAATAAAACTGGAATCCAGAATCTTAGCCTAGACACAAACACTTCACTGAGGTTTCCATTTACCAACTGGCCCTGATCTCAAGCTGTGAGTCAGAAAAAAAAAAAAAAAAAAAAAAAAAAAGAAGAAAAAGTGTGCTCAGCCAGTGGCCTGCCCTCTGAAACCTCATGGGTGGCTTGGAGCAGTCTTCATTTCCTGCTTTCTTCCCAGGGTGATTTAGCCTTTGGTATTTCTAAAGGTTTGGGAAAAGAGATAAAGATTATCTCTCTTCCTGCCCATTTCTCCATCAGTTCAGAGCTATATATCTGGGGTCCAAGACGTGTGTGTCCTCATTCTAGATATTGAATTCTGTGTTCACCTTATATATCACTCACTTGCTGCATTTCCTCACCATTTTTTTTCTTTCTCTCTTCCTTCCTTTTTTTTTTTTTTTCTCCTCCATTTGAGAGAGGCTGCCAGGCCCTTTTAGAGCACAAAGACAGAAATGAATCTAACTTGAGTACGGAGGCTAATCTCTCTGGAATATTTAAATGAGATAAATGACGCCGCTTGGAACAGCAGTTCCCTGACATGTTGGAGTGCCAAGAGCCATGCAGAGCTGTCACTCAGAAGGATGACTTCTCAGCCACCATCCCGCTGTCCTGCTGTCCTGCCACCCCCCAGTACCATCTCATGAATGTGTATTTGCTGCAGGAGGTGAAAAGACAAGCCCATCCATACTGCTTGGGGCCAAAATCGACTAAGACACAGGTGTTCCCTTCGAATGAGCTAGCACACTCTAACCCAAGGTTTCAGGTGAGGCATCAAAACTGTGGCAGTGTTGTCGTCCACAAAATGGATGTGGCTCTGTATTCACCGCGAATGCCCGCAGTAGCCAGCAAAGCTGCCTCGGGTACACGATCCTTTTAAATTGGACTATTGTATTCAAGCTGTCATTTTTCATTTTTAAAACCAAGATCGCTTCAGGTAATCAGTAACCTTGAAAAGAACTGAACTCTAAAAGCACAGGTCTGCCGGATGTCCTCCGGGAGCCTGGAAAAGTTGGTGAAAAATACGAACATCAGTGCCCACACTGGCACTCCTCTGCCAGCTCCCTCGCTATCTCCTTCCGTCTTCGCCTTGAATGCTTCACAAAGTTTAGACAGGTTTAGGTTATCACTCAAACACTGCGACTCACACTCGGGGAAATTGTTCCTGTAATGGAGTTCTCAATTTACTGGTCAATTTCACCTTGATTTTGTGTCACTGTTTGCTTTGCTAGCCCTTCAGCTTGTATTACATACTCTAAAAATGTGAAACATTTTCAAATGTTTTAAATATCACAGATAATTTTATTCAGCTCATAATCTCCTCCTGGAACAATAAACAAAAATAATTTTTCTAAAAGGCAACATTGTTCTCTGTGCTTGTCTTTTCATAAATAGCTAAAATCTGCCACCTTCTGGATTTCCCAGGACAGCTAAGACGTAAACTAGCCTTATTTTCTGGATCCCCTGCTTAGATATGCTTCAGCTATGTAGTGACACTGCCATCTAGTGGACATTTCCCAGGGTATTCATTCAGCAGAAACATAAAAGAACATGGGTTTTTTAGAGGGAAGCAAATATTCACTTAGTGCAATTTACTCAAATTACAATTACTAAAAGAAAATGAACCTTATACAGCATATTGATATTTGAAACTAAAAGTCAGCATTTATTAAATAAATTTGCAAAAGGAAGATAAAAGGAGGATGTGTATGCTCAAATTAATGCAGTCTTATATGAAAAATGCAATTTTACTTCAAATTGAACAATACACATATTAGAACCATAGTAACTTCATTCATCCTCCACAGTAACCTGAAAGAAGATGGAGAAATTGAGCTATTTCTCAGTCTTTTTATCTCCTTTGTGTGAGGAATAGATTAAAACATACTGGTTGTCTAATAGCCCTAAGATTGTTAAATATGCAGATACTTCCGCATATTTAACAATTTCTAGGCTCCGCACTTGACCTCTTCCTGGAATTTCCTCCATGCCGGAGGAGAATCCATTTTGCAGAGCGCTGGAGACCATGACTGACAACGTGTTCGTTACCCCGCCTCATCCCCGGGAATCCGGCCGCAGTGAGAGTAGAACGTAGGATCAGATGGGTCCCTGCTTGTGATGGTTCAAGGATGCAATTTCATTACTCTCTCCTCTCATGTGTTTTGAAATCTCCCCAGAGTCCTCCTTTGGTGAGATGAAAAGGTTTGGGGGGATTTTTTTTCCCCCAGTGTCAGAAACCACCTCTGCAGCTGCAGCTGTGAGGTCCGTGTGGGGGGTTGTCGGGAATCTGACAAACTATCTCAGTGGCTGTAAATCTACTTTGTGCTGAAATGCAGTGAAGTGCCGACTGTAGATTCTCCATGTGGTACCAAATTTAGTTTCAGAAAATCAAAACAGGTTTAAAGTTTTTTACTGACCGAAGGGAATGGGAACCTAACCATCCCCATCCTTCTTCATTCCTTCTTTTCCTCCCTTCAAGGACCACCTCTTCTACTCCACCTCCTCTTCCCATGGGCTCCAGTCCCAAACAAGGACCCCGAATCTCTGCTCTTCACTGTGACCATTTGATGCTGGAGGTGAGCACTGATGGGCTTGCCCTTTACAGATGTACAGATAACCTCAGGTCATTGGTCAACCCCATAAAGGTGGCCCCAGAGAAGGCTTTCCCCTTGGTGCCAAGGGTCTCATTAGTCCTTATTTATTTTGTTTGTTGTTTATTGGGGGGGGATGAGGGGAGGTGGAAAAGGATTGAGGTTGAACATGAAAAATAAGTTGATCTGATCACCCCAGAGAAAGAAATAACGACATCTGAAGCCAGCCTCCTAGCTCACAGCACTTTAAAATTTGGCACTCCAAGCAGCAGAGGCCTGGTCTGGCCCAACTCCCAAGCTGTTTGGGAACCAGAGCAAAGGATTTCAGTAATGCTTCTGGCTAGGATATTATTAGCAAGACCATCTCCAGGCTGATATTGATCACAGAGGAACTACTACAGGGTATTCATTCCTCTCTCTCCTTCCTCTCTCCCCATGGCCATCCCCAGATCAGATGTGAAGGGGGATAAAAGTGCCAGCAGACTCGGGTAGGGGATGAGGAAGGTGGCCCCAGGGCTTGGGTGACATTTCGACTGCACTTAAATGAGGTTTTGAGTTTTAGCTTCTGCCTGCTAGCATTTTCCCTGAGATGGCTTGAGCTTTCTGATGTCTGGGGCCAATGTCTTCACAAAGCTGCTTAGCTTATCAACCCCTCCAAATAGAAAAATAAAACAGAGGTCCGAACATTATTTCAGTTCGCTAAATCTTAGACGCTACTCCAGCTCTTAGCTATCAGATCAATTAGCTGTTACAATAGAGATTAGAGACACAAGCTGGAGGCAAGAATGTGTTCTGTGGACAAGAAACCACAAGAGCAGCTGCCCACAGTGGGCTGAGCTAATGGCAAGAAGAGGATTTAGGGCCTTAGAAAGTGCTTTTGCTGGAGACACCATGAAGCTATAGAAAAATACATCGCTAATGTATAACATAAATACACCCTGATCATTCTTCTATGCCAAACTCTGTGCTAAACTCCAAAGATTCAAAAGAGCCAGGAAGGTTCAAAGGGATCTCAGGCTAGAAGGAGACACAGCACTTATATAACTAGCTGTGGAGCAACAGGGTAAATAGAAAAAGCCAAGTCTATGGCAGTAAAAAGGACAAAGGAATTCATCGTTCTGGGAAGGGTCAGGGAAAACCTTACAGAAAACGTGACATCTATAGGGGCTTGAGGAACAAGAGACGGGAAGGGAGGTGATGGCAATGCAGGAAAAGGCTCCAAGCAAAGGCGGGGAGTCCCGGGCGACCACGCAGGTCCAGGGAACTGAGCGGAGTCCGTGTTATGGGTGTTAGGCCTGCAGCAGTGGGGTGGTCCGTATTGGCTGGAAACTGTCTTGCCAAGAAGTAGGCAATGGGAAGCTGGCAGAACTCTTCGAGCAAGGAAGCACTGTAGAGATGAACTTTGGCGGTGGTGATAAGAAAGATGAAAGAGGAGAAAAGAGACAGACAGACCAGGTAAGAGGTTATTGCAGTGGTCCAAGTGAGAGACGGTAAGATCCTTAACTGTGGACAAAGAACTAGAAATGAAAAGCAAGACAGAGATTTGGGAGGGAAATCTGAAGCCGAATTTAAAGAATCTATTGGAAATGAGGGAAAAGGGCAAGCTGACTAACTTGGGTAGAACGGGCGGCAGGGGCGGTGATGTCATACCTTAAGAGTCATAATGAATTTGGGTTCAGATGTGATGAGGTGGTAGGGCGTGTGGGACATTCGTTGGGAAACTAGAATTAGAACTCTGGAGGTCAGGCGAAGGGCTGATAGTACAGATTTGATCCTAGGAAAACATCATCTAATAAGTACATGAATCTTTGAGTGTTTTGTTCACCGGTACATTCCACACCTAGAGCAGTGCTTGACACGTAGTAGGTGCTCAGTTAATATTTGTTGAACAAATGAATGAACTTGATGATCATCAGTCTGTGGGGTAGCTGAGTGCACTGTAAGTGGGTGAGATTTCTGACAGGGTGGAGAGCAAGGATACAGTGTAATCAAGAAGGGCATAGCGGGCTTCCCTGGTGGTGCAGTGGTTGAGGGTCCGCCTGCCGATGCAGGGGACACGGGTTCGTGCCCCGGTCTGGGAGGATCCCACATGCCGCGGAGCGGCTGGGCCCGTGAGCCATGGCCACTGAGCCTGCGCTTCCGGATCCTGTGCTCCTCAGCGGGAGAGGCCACAACGGTGAGAGGCCCGCAAAAAAAAAAGACGGGCATAGTAAGTACATACAGGATAGTTTCAGGAAGCTTGCTGTGAAGAGAAGGAGAGAGAAAGGGCTGTCCGTTGAGGTTTCTTTGAGATAGGCACCATGTAGGGTTCATTCATCGGTGACCTAGCAACCACAGAATTCCATCAGATAGTTCAAATAAGAGACTTAATGATAAGGCTGTTTGTAGAGGTCCAGGCACAATAAATGGGACCATGAGGAGTGGCATGGCACCAAGAACTGAAGCAACAGGAAGCCGCTGACATCCCCGGACCTGAAGGGGCAACAGGAAGAAATAGTGTTGCCAGAAATGGAGCCCTGAAGCAGGAACCATCAGGCTTGAGCCGTAGTGGTAGAAGAACAGAGCCATCACCAGACCGTGGTGCCAAAGCGGAGACTCAGTGGGGGAGAAAAAGCCTCATCTACCTTTTCTCCCACCCTCTAATCTCTTGCCAACAATTCCCATTGGCAGAACCCAACTGGTAACCAAAGGGCAAGGGTGGGGTCAGCCTCCTGGGGGGCAGGGCAGGACTGGGAAGGGAAGAAATGGGACCTGGCAGGAGAGGGGGGCATGCCAGGCATGATGGAGAGTTACCAGCACAGAGACTGAAGAAAAATAGCCAGGAAAGATGGAGAACTTGTAGGTACCGGAATGAGTGGAGTTCGGGGACCTTCCTATGAGGTGGCAGAATAAGGAGGGCAGGTGGTCAAGATAAGGGAGATTCTGATGACACCAAGCACACGACCCTCCTAAGTGCTTTTCTCCAGACTCCAGCAGTAACTGTTGCACTGAGATCTCCCTCCTGGTGTCCCAGATGACACTGATACTGTGAGTTGCAGGCATTTGGTTCAACTGGCTCATTCCAGGCTCCCCTCTGGGTGTATTCTAAAAGGCTCTCCTTTCCTCTGATACCACTGCTGCCTGCTATCTCTCTAGAGCCCACACATGCTGTATCTTCAGAGTGAGACAAGGAAGAAGCAGAAACCTCCAAAAGCACTTCTGCCACTGCAGATCTTAAAGCTGAGGTTCTACTAGCTTTAAGCTAGTCGATCCACAGCAAACATCTGTCTGAAGCCCAGAATGCCAGATGTGGAAACAGGCGCCCTGCTTCAGTTGCTTTAGATGTCCTGACAAGAAGGCTAGAAAATCACTGTATCAACATTCCTCATTTGGGGATGCAGGAACTGAAGCTGAATATTATTAAGAAAGTTGTCCAAGGTCACCCTTGAACAATCTGGCTGCAGAGCCCTTGCTTGGAGCCCTTTCTTTCATGTAACTCATATTCACTGAGCACCTAGGATGTGCCAGGTACAGCTGTGGACACTGGGAAATGAGAAACGAACAAGGCAGACAGATCTCCCTCCTTCCCAGAGTTCACAGTCTAGGTGGGGCGGACAGACTGCAAGCACGAAAGCAAGCATAAATCAACGTGAGCTTCTCCGATAGTGATCAGGCTCTTTTCCCAGAGCCTTGCCGGAGCCCTTGGACACTCTCCGACTCCGAACTCCAAATATCCATGATCACAACACAGAACCCTGATTCTTAAGAAGGCAACACACCCACACAGCAGGCCCGTCTGCTGTGTTTGCGCTGCATCTCCTCACCAAGCCCTTGAAACGTGTTAAATCATCACTGCCTTTCCACTGCGAGTGCATTTCTCTTTTATTTTAATCCTATTATAGAAGTTTTGATAGCAACCTGCTGTTAGCGTACATCTAACTATGTTAAAGCTCCCCGGGCCCTGAACATGAAAGAACCTCTTCAGAACACACGCTAGGACAGTCTACCTTGTTAGCATGGAAATGAAAATAAAAAGAGCTGCTCTGGGGCAAAGAGGTGGAGGCAGGTGTCCTAACGCCAAAACTGAGGCCCATCTCTCCTTGTTCTCGCCTTCATGCTTCGGGTGGTGGAGGCCGGATGGCGAGGATCCTTTTCTGTATTCTGCCCGGTGCCTGGTGCTTGGTTTCGAGCCCTGATGACTAGTAATATAACTCGCAACCCTTGTAGCTAAAGGTCGTCTCTGTTGCTTTTATGCCCCAGTTGCTTTTTGGTGCAAGGGAATCAGTAGCCAGCATACCCTACAGGTTCCCTCCTGAACTTCGGTGGTGTTTCATTAATGAAACGGAAATATATATAATTTAAATATGCAGGTGAACATCTCCCTTTATCTGCATTTATGCAAATGGGAGCAGCCCCCGTGTGGCCCGAGTAACAGCTTCCCAGAGAATACTGCCCTCATAGTCCTTAAATGAAGTTCCACTTGTGGGTTGCCACAGGGATGTGTATTTTGATTAATTATTTCACTCCAGAGAATAACAATACTCAGGTCATCCTTTCTTGGCAGTACAAATTAGAACACATCGAAGGCACCAGAGCCTTCTGGGCCTCAGCGTGCGTGCCCAGGAGAATACAGAATGGATGCTGTAAATAAAATTAATAATTGAAGTTCATCTGAATATAAGATGGACAGACTTGTTGGTGGTGGTGGTAGAGGCGACGATCATGGGCCAGGCTTCACGTGTTCTGAAAGGCCAACCCCTGGGAAGATGGTATGGATGTAACAGTCAGGTTCTCCTGGAAGGATGATGCCTTTTTTGGGGATGTTTTGGGCCCGTGGTCCAATGTCAGGTCTCAGTGCATGTTCAGGAGTCAATATAAAGTGTTAGAATCATTAACATCTTCTGAATATTGTTTATAGATTCTTTTTATACTAAGAACAAAAGTTGCACCAAGGAGATAAGAGCAGATTGTTTTCAGGGGAGTTCGGCCAAATCATCTCCATGTAAGTGTGGGTGGGTGTGTATGTGTGCATGCAACCGCAAGATTCCTCACTGGTATGGGAGGATACAACTCATCCCCTTAAAGAAAAACATACTGAGTCAATCGCTCAAACCGGGTGTTATATATTTATCAGCCACCCAGGCATGTGGCCTTCAGAAAGGACCCCGGCCTTACCAATACAATTTGTCATGAACACAAGACTGCATTTGCTCATTCGAGGCTCTCCTGCAGATGGGAGCAGCTATTTACTTAATAACAAGCTCTCACTACTAATTGCCCTTCAGGGACCCTGGGCTAAGTGTTAGTGATTCCTAGAAGGAAAAGGTATGGCCCCTGCCCTCAAGGAGCTCAGAATGTAGCAGAGGAAACCAAACACATGCAAAACCATAGTACACAACAGAAAGCATAACTTCCCTAATAGGCTTATGCACAAAGAGTTACAGGAGTTGAGAAGACGGAGAATTGCTTATAGCTGGAGGAAGCGGAGAACTCTTCATGGAAGGGGTTGTATTTTAAGTGAGGCTTGAAGAATAGATGGGATTTAGACATTGTAATGGACTGAATGTCTGTGTCCCCCGCAAATTCATATGCTGAAGCCTTAACCCGAACCCCCCATGACAGTATTTGCAGGTGGGGCCTTTGGTGGGTAATTAGACGTTGATGAGGTCATGAGCGTGGGGCTGCCGTGATGGGATTAGTGTCCTTAGAACAGGAAGAGCCCAGAGCTCTCTCTCTCTCCACCTTATGAGGACGCACAGCAAGAAGGCAGCTGTCTGCAAGGCAGGGACCAAATCTGCCGGACCTTGATCTTGGATTTCTCAGTCTCCAGAATCGCAAGAAGTAAATATCTATTGTTTAAGGCACGCCGTCGATGGTATTTTGTTCCAGCAGCCCTAGCAGACTAAGACAGACGTGGACAGTCAGGAAAATGAGCATCCCAGGAGAAGGACCAACGGAAGCAACCACACAGAAATGGGAAAGTATGGGGCAGATTCAGAGAGCGGTTCAGCTTGTCTGCATCACAGGACTCGCGAAGCCTGGTAATCAAAGATGCACCTGGGAAGGTAGATTGGGGTCGGATTGTGATAAGCCATGAATGCCAGGGGAAGGCATTTGACCCGACCCTGGAGAACGTGGAGCACAGTCAAAAATTATTTCAGCGAGACAGTAACACGATCAGAGCTTCAACATCCATCAACTCAACCATATTTTCACCTTAACAGGTAATGGTGGCAGCGAGCTGGCCCCAGAGTGCCAAGCTCAGCTGCATAAGGTCCGGCAGGGGGTTGCTTGTGTCCCCGCGCCTGAGCCGGGAGAAATAACCGCTCACAGGCTGTCAGTCACTGAGTCACTCAAAGCACCCTCTGCGTGGGAAGGACAGTGAACACTTCTCCTACTTAGTACTTGGCAGCAGGGTTTGCCCCGCCCCACAGCTGTCATCCGAGACCAGGACAAAGAAGAAGCTTAAGAGGATCTGAGAGAGGAGTCTGTAGACGTTCCCATTTCTACTGGCTGTTTCCGTGAGCTTGGCTGACCGTGCTGGTCAATGCTGATTTTTTTCTGCATGAAGTAGAAAAGCAGAACTCTGTTGATTTTGTGCTTTATGGCTGATCGAAGGGGGTCAGAGCGAGGGCTTTGAGACATGCCGAGGGGGAGGAACCGTGCTGCTTTTGATGACTTCATCTGTGTCGTGTCTTCTTCTGGAGAAGAGGAAGGTCAAGGTGAATCCCTCTTTCAGACTCAGATGACTCTGGCGACATCACCCCTGGGCAGAAGAGGCAATGGTGCGGGCATTTCCAGCCGGGCCGAGCCAGGCGAGGTGACATTTAAGGGCTTTGAAGAAAAGCTGCACTTTTAGCAGAGGGACCCCAAACTGCACCTGCGTTTCTGCAGGCTCTTCACTTGCTTTTTATATCCTTGCAGGCTGTCTCTGGAATTGCTGAAAGGTGGAAAATCTGCATATTCCTTAGGCATTTGGAAAGACAGCCAGGGCAGGGAAGAAGGTGAGAACGAGTCTCTCCAGGAAGCAGGCCTTCAGCCAATCGTCATAATCTTGATTTCTGTAATACCATCACTAATAATAAGAGCTGTTAAACAGCCTCTGTACTAAATGCTTTACTTATGCCCAATCGCATTTGATCCTCGCAAGAACCTCTGAGGAAGTAATGATTGCTTCTATTTTATGGAAGAAATCGAAGCTCCGACAGGTCAAGTAGCTGGTCCAAGGTCACACAGAAATAAGCCACAGGACGAACGTGAGCCCAAACCCTACGCTCTTCGTAACTGACCATGCTGTCTCCTCCACCTTACTCTTCTCACCTGTGTTATAGGGCTAACCATCATAATGATCAAAACCAAACTCAGCCACGATGTGTGTCGACAGGCCTTGCCAACCATGAAGACTGGCAAATATACAACACCACTGCCCTTGAGTCCACTCTGCTCTCTTCTGTTAGGGACACGTAGGATTTAGATGTGAAATGTGCTTCCAAAAGCCAAAAGGTGTTACCAACTGAAGTGTTAATCTCATGAACATTTCAAGAGTTGGGGAGCTTGTCCGCTATATGATATGCAGGAGTCAGGGAAGCAGAGAAGCAGGAGGGCCTACCCTGGGATCCCCAGAAAACATGTGACTAGGTAAGGAGGCTAAACGGCCTCATAAGCAAAAGCAAGAGGGAAGAGACACATGCAGAGATCCGTCTGCTGCATTTAACAGACGGAGCAGAGACGGATGCGTTCCTAACCCAGCATCGCCCTTCCCTTCCGCCAATGGAAGCTTTTTCCATTGTTCTGCCCCCTGCACGGTTTGCATGGAAAAGCAGCACAGTGTGGACATCATTAAAAGTATCATGACTGGAGGCTGAAATGAGACACTGATGGTCTAATTAAGCAACAGATTTCATAAACAAATGCAATTCATTCTGCCTGCAGCCTGACATCGCTGTCTGAGGACCGCTGCTGAAAATAATGTGTCTGCCTGTGTTCTGCTTAAGCTTTCAGATGCCGGAGAGCCCCACTAAGTCACGGAGAAAGAGGTCTGCAGATGCCTTGCTGCAGCCAAGCAGCAGTGAATGAGCCCCCCGCCCCAAGCATCAGCCCCCTCCCTGCCCCCAGAAAGCCTCTGAATGTCCCAGTTGCTGTTAAACCGCCACGGCTACAAAGCCACCGGTGCAGCCAACCGGAGCAATGGCCTCCCGAAAAATGACAGATTTAAAGGAAGAAATACCGCACACTTGCTGGAGGCGAGTTATTTTAATATAATGCCGAGATGACAGCTCTCCACATTTAATCATCAGACTCCAGATTTCTTTGCCACGACATTAGAATCTCTCACAATTTGGGAGAAGGCTTCTTTTCCACCCATGCCTGACAGCTGCATGTTGGCAAGAAATGTCTGTAAACTTCTCCAATTATTTTTAATAAAATGTAAATGATTGTCTGCATAAGCCCTCTCTTTCCCAGCCGCTCCCGCCCACAGCCAAGGGTAGCAGTTGGCCATGCCTTCTGGGCAAGGCCTCCGCGGCTTTGTAGTTTTCCTCGCGGTACTAACTTGCCACTCAGAAGGCTTGCCTCTCTGTCACCTGCTACTATGACCATTTCTTTTTTAACGGTGTCTGTGATCAGCGGCTGTCAGAGAGACTGTGCGTTTGATTATCTGCTCCTAAGTGGACTGAAGCAGCCGGATGCCTCCCAATCACAAGCTCAGCTTCGTCTCAAGGTCTGGCAGCCATTAAAAGGGACATTTGCATAAGTCTCGAATTTGCTAATTCTTACAAGGTCCCCTAAGGTAGGTCTGTACCGTTCTCACACCCGTTTCTTCCTAACAGATGAGAAGCAGGAAGGGTGACACATTATATCTTAATTAAAGATACACAGCATGATAGGAGAACAGCCAGGACTCATACCCAGTGCAGAAGCAACTGTGCATATCTTCCTTCCCAAAACTTCAGTGGGTGTCTACCATCTGGAGGCCCTGAGGATGCAAAAATAAATAAGACACAGGTCCTTCTCTGGAGGAGTTAACAAGGTAATAGAGCAGACAGGTGAATAAATAACATGAGCACATGTGAAAGGCAACACAATCCAGGTAAGCACAAAGCACCACGGAAACGTTTCCACGACTTAGTGTGCCTGTGGGGTTGGGTGCGGACTCACGGAGAGGATAGCTGAGCCGCACCCTGCAGGATGCTCAGGTAGGGAGGGGAGGAAGGCTTCTGCCTGCTGACAGATAGAACCACACAAGCTAAAGCAGGAGACATGAAATAGCGTGGAGTGTTTCAAAAGCAGGGCATCACAGGAATAAAGACGCAGGCGTAGAGAATGGACTTGAGGACACGGGGAGGGGGAAGGGTAAGCTGGGATGAAGTGAGAGAGTGGCATGGACATATATACACAGTACCAAATGTAAAACAGATAGCTAGTGGGAAGCAGCCGCGTAGCACAGGGAGATCAGCTCGGTGCTCTGTGACCACCTAGAGGGGTGGGATAGGGAGGGTGGGAGGGAGATGCAAGAGGGAGGGGATATGGGGATAGATGTATACATATAGCTGATTCACGTTGTTATACAGCAGAAACTAACACACCATTGTAAAGCAATTATACTCCAATAAAGATGTTTAAAAAAAACAAAAGCAGGGCATCTTTGGAGAGGAAAGAGTCCAGGCCCCTGAATGGAGGAATATCCAGGAGCTCAGCTGGAAAGGAAGATGGCGTTCAGAAGTTGGATGACCTTAGTGGTTTTCTAGGCACTGCTAATCTAACGCCTGTCCCAAAGGAGGCTGGAATAAGTTCTTGTATGTCAGCAGCCCTTCTCCCCTGCCCCAAGAAAGGGCAAACCCAACTCACGGGGTGAAGTGGCTACTATCCTGTGTGATAAACCAACCAGGGTGCCCTCAAAGGGCAAAACGGCCACTGAGACTAAGGAACCCACTTCTGGCACCTGAGTAAACAGGAGAGAACTCTGCTTTCCTTAGAGGAGCCTACAGACACTCAGCCTCTTCCTGGGCTCTGTTCAACAATTCCTCACCTGCCCATTAGTGCTTCGTTCACCTTCATTCTCAGCCTTCTCTTTAACTGGAGTGTGGGCCTTTCAGAGAGAACGGGGCTGTCATTAGTAGCCCGTCCTTATCTCTCACCTGAAAGAGAAGCGCTGATACCCTTCCCCAGAGGAGGGATGAATGGCTTCCAAGGAAGCAGTGCCTGGAGCCCCCGGAGCTGCCACCTCCCTCCCATCTCATTTTTCACCTCTTTCTGAGGTGCAAAAGCTGGGATTTGAGAAGCAGTGCTCTTGATAATAACAGAAGGCGTCTTGCAGATCTGGGTTAGCTTCCGGATTGTATTCTGGGTAAATAATTAGTGCTTCTTTCCAGCAGCCTGGGCTCCAAAGCCCCACTCAAGAGAGACAAGTGAGGGGTGTTTGAGTCCTACTAAGGATGTCCCCAGAGATTAGCGACTTTCCCCGCTCTATCACCAGCCGTGTTTGACACTGGGCACCTCGCCCAGCACCCCCAGCAGTGCTGATGGGTAATTCACGTACGGGGGCCCTCTCAGGATTGCCTGGGCAGATCCTTGCTTTGCAAATGCAAAACAATGTTCCCAACAAAGCACACGCCTGCTTCTGGGCTATGTACGTGATCCAGCTCTACAGCCTCTCGCACCTGTGCTGTCTTTGCAACTTCCCTTCCTTCCCTTTCAATGTGCTAAATTGAGATAGAATCGAGGCTGAAAGAACCCCACTCTTTTACATGCGCTCCACTTCAAAGGAAACATACAATCTCGTGAGGTGACTGTATTTATTATACCACAGCTCAGTATAAGCACCACCATACCACCTCACCGCAGGTTCCAAATGACAAATGTTGAGGGCTATTGAACACGCTGAACGTTTTCAGAGCAGATCCGTGGAAAGTTACTTAGCACAGCTGTCTCGGTAATTGTGATACATTAGAGGGGTGTGTGGTGCTCGGCGGCCTGGGCGGTGGGACAGCCTGGGCTTGGGATTCGGCACCACAATCTGTGAAACCAGCAGGGAGAGGGCTGCCTGACAAGCATCCCGAGCCAGGGTTTGCAGCTTAATCTTACTTGGTTCAATGGATCTGCTTCCCCTATCAGGAGGTCATGAATAGAGAGCGGATAGAACCAGTGCTATGGTGATGCCTTTGAACCAGCCTGGCACGCCTATCAAGTGGGCTGCCCCCCGCCTACATCCACGTGTCTGGAGAGTTGAAGGCAGGGTATGTGCACCCTCCAGGGTCCTTCTTAGTCTGGGAGCAACTAGAGTGTCTCCCCTCAGCCACCTTCACGGCCCCTACACCCATGCCTGCGCCCTGCCCCTTGGCTTCATGATCCGACGTATCAGCCAGGCTCCTAGGCATAAAGGGGATTTAACATTCCAACGCACACAAGTTTTTTCCTTTAGTTCTTCATTCGGCTACGCATGTGTGAATGCCCTTGTGCTCCCTAATTGACTCAGGGAAGGGCCTGGCATGGAATAACAATAACAATCAAAAGTGACCATATAGCTCATGCTTACTAACTATGTGCCAGGCAGACACCAAGTGCATAACTTGGAATTGCCTTTTTACTCATAACTACCCTGTGATAAAGCTATGATTATTATCCCCATTTTGCAGATAAGCAAACTGAGGTCAGGAGAAATTATTAAGTAGACGTTAATGACTGCAAAACTGTGTGTTTTTATAACAATACAATGACAATGGTGGTAGTGGCCAGAGTTATTAAAGGAAATTATCTTCTGCAGCAGAGGAAAGAACTCAGATTTCAGAATCAGATAGTCCTGGAAATCCCAACTCCACTATTTACTAGCTGTGAATTTTATATCATTTTCTAATGTATCTGGGCTTCAAAATAATTACATCTATGATTGATTTTGTAAGCATCGCATATAAAAAAAATATATGATGGCTTAGCACAGAGTAGGACCCCAAAAATACACACCTGTCCCTTTCTCTGTCCCTATCTCAGTCCCACATCTCATGAGCCACAGTCCTCCCCGCATCTACCAGGCATATGTTCCAAGACCCCCAGTGGATACCTGAAACCACCGGTAGCACTGAACTCTACATATATAATGTTTTTTCCTATACATACATACCTATGCTAAAATTTAATTTATAAATTAGGCACAGTAAAAGAATATCTGAATTGCCAGCATCAGTACTCTTGTGCTTTGGGGCCATTATTAAATAGAATAAGGGTGACTTGAACACAAGCCCCGGGATAACACACACCGTCAGTCTGATAACCCAGATGGCTACTAAGTGACTAACAGGCAGGACAAAGCAGATGGTTCACGTCCCAGGTGGGATGAAGTGGGATGGCAGGAGATTTCCTCATGCTACTCAGAACAGCAACTTAAAACTTATAAATTGTTTATTTCTGGAATTTTCCACTTAATATTTTCAGTCTGCAGTTGCCTGTAAGTGAAACCACAGAAAGCGATATCCTGGATAAGGAGGAACTACTGCATTGCCTGCCGAATTGCTTGGTAACCCAGAGTCACTTTATGATTATATCTCATTATTAAGATGTAAAAGTGAAAGTGGGGCAGGGTGGGGTATAGGCAAAATGCCTACACTCATCTCTACTCAGAAAGGGCGTAAAATAAGGGTATGAGTCAACGAGATGCCTAGAATGATTATCCGTGCATAAAAAATATTTACAGGGGAAAGCCTTAATTAGCCAGGACCCAACTGTGGAATCGGTTAGCTAGTATTTCTTCTCTCTTGGCCTAAAGAATTATGAAGCAAGAACAACAAAACAAACTTTCCAAAAATAGAACAGAGCTAAAATAGAATAGAACGGTCTTAAAATAGCTACTTCCTAAAGTAATGAGCTCCCTGTCAGTGGACATATTCAAGCAAAGGCTGGACAACCAACTGTAAGAGATTTTGTAAAGGAGATTGATGCATAAGCCAAGTGTTTGATGAAGTCAGTGATTTTCAAACTTTTTAGCAGCAGAACATAAAAGAGATAAAAGTCGAGCTGCTTGCAGTGAAGAGACATGGGAAGCTCTGATCCCTCCATGAAGGTGCCGAGGAGTCCCTGTGAAGTCTTAGGACTCAGGAATTAAGCCAATAAGAAAAGCCAGCATTTGCACAATATCTTGCAGTTTACAAAGTCTTCCTGTGCATGCAGGTTATCTTTGAAGAGTATGTTACAGGTGAAGTTCAGACTAATACACATTATGCTTTATGGGAGTATACACTTGATAGCCCAAGTAAGGTGAGTGTGACGTGATTAATTTGTAAGCAGAGGGATATCTTGCGGTGTGGGAAGGGGTGCGGTGCGTTTTCATTGCAAACCCAAAACAGGGGGAAGTAGTCTCCTAAAAAGAAAGAAGAATCTGGAGCCAAGTGACAGCTTGGCACTCAGCTTCCATATAGGCAAATGTTCCAGGCCCTGGGCACTACCAGAGAAGCGTGGAAGGTGCAAAGCCCTAAGGTAAGTAAAAGCACAGACAGGGGCTTCCCTGGTGGCACAGTGGTTAAGAATCCGCCTGCCAGTCCAGGGAACACAGGTTCGATCCCTGGTCTGGGAAGATCCCACATGCTGCGGAGCAACTAAGCCCGTGAGCCACAACTACTGCAACCAACTGTAAGAGATTTTGTAAAGGAGATTGATGCATAAGCCAAGTGTTTGATGAAGTCAGTGATTTTCAAACTTTTTAGCAGCAGAACATAAAAGAGATAAAAGTCGAGCTGCTTGCAGTGAAGAGACATGGGAAGCTCTGATCCCTCCATGAAGGTGCCGAGGAGTCCCTGTGAAGTCTTAGGACTCAGGAATTAAGCCAATAAGAAAAGCCAGCATTTGCACAATATCTTGCAGTTTACAAAGTCTTCCTGTGCATGCAGGTTATCTTTGAAGAGTATGTTACAGGTGAAGTTCAGACTAATACACATTATGCTTTATGGGAGTATACACTTGATAGCCCAAGTAAGGTGAGTGTGACGTGATTAATTTGTAAGCAGAGGGATATCTTGCGGTGTGGGGAGGGGTGCGGTGCGTTTTCATTGCAAACCCAAAACAGGGGGAAGTAGTCTCCTAAAAAGAAAGAAGAATCTGGAGCCAAGTGACAGCTTGGCACTCAGCTTCCATATAGGCAAATGTTCCAGGCCCTGGGCACTACCAGAGAAGCGTGGAAGGTGCAAAGCCCTAAGGTAAGTAAAAGCACAGACAGGGGCTTCCCTGGTGGCACAGTGGTTAAGAATCCGCCTGCCAGTCCAGGGAACACAGGTTCGATCCCTGGTCTGGGAAGATCCCACATGCTGCGGAGCAACTAAGCCCGTGAGCCACAACTACTGAGCCTGCGCTCTAGAGCCCACGAGCCACAACTACTGAGCCCACATGCCACACCAACTGAAGCCCGCGTGCTCTAGGGCCCGTGCTCCACAACAAGAGAAGCCACTGCAATGAGAAGCCCGTGCACCGCAACGAAGGGTAGCCCCTGCTCACCACAACTAGAGAAAGCCTGCGTGCAGCAATGGAGACCCAACGCAGCCAAAAAATAATTTAAAATAATAATAATAAGCACAGACAGAGGCTCTAAAGATTCCAGGATCCAAGTGGGTAGGGAGATTGAAATCATTAAAACTAAGGATAACATCTAGATGTTTGGCTTCAGTAA
The DNA here is from genome assembly GCF_002837175.3 of Physeter macrocephalus. Lineage (NCBI taxonomy): Eukaryota > Metazoa > Chordata > Mammalia > Artiodactyla > Physeteridae > Physeter > Physeter macrocephalus. Next base: position 27,121,928 of record NC_041226.1, on the reverse strand, counting down.
CTAACGAGTTGGTTACATTATTGACATGGGAACAACTAACTATCAGTGGAGGGGGCGTTAAGAATTCTATTTTTTTCTTTTGACACTGAAGTGTTTTATTTAGATTGTTAAAACTAGAAATATAAGATGAAGAATTCTATTTTGGAAATATGATAGATCAGATATCTATTAGGTACTCAAAAGTATAAATGATATAAGATTCTTTCTCTTTCAACCTATTAGAGGCCATCTTCCATAGGATGGCCTCCAAGAGTCTGCATTTTTGGATGCGGGATAAAACTAAGGATCCACACGCAAAGTGACTCTGAAATATACCCTGGCCCCATAGCCAAGCTCTTCCTATAGACACAGGTCCTAACAGGGGATGGACTGGAGGCTCACTTGAGGACTTGAGGTTGCTGAGTCCTCTTACAGCTGTTCGATTCATCAGAGGTTCATTTTCAGGGGGATCATGCCAATCCCAGGGCTGCTAAACATCAGGCAGCCCCCTACTGCAGCCGTGAGGCAAAGTTGGTAGCATGCTCAAATACCGGCCGCGGCTTTGTTCTTACAGAAAAGCATCATAAGCTCAGCTCACAAGACTCATCAGCCATATCCTTTCCCATTGCTATTCATGCGTAATTGAGCAGGGTGCCAGGGACCGTCTGCCTAACCTTGAGATTATGATGCAGAGATGCAAACACATCCCGTTAATACATAAACCCAAACTCGTCACTTGGAACATGAAAACCGCCTGCAAAATGTCCGAGGAATATGTCTTTCTGACTAAGAAAAAATGTTATTTGAGGTATTTGGAGCAAGATATATGTGTGGAGTGTTGCATTATTCCCAGCACCGCCCCTGACCCCTGTTTTCTTTATGCTCATTTTCAGGATGTGAGTCCCTATGAATGAAGAGCCATAATAGAAGACACTAATGAAGGAAGATTGGTGCTTCTAAAGGGCATCACCCCCAAGAAGCTCTGAATTAAATACAAGGGAGGAAATGAACACTGGGGTACGTGTATCTTTTTGAATTATACCTTCTCTGGACATATTGCCCAAGGGTGGAATTGCAGGATCACATGGTAACTCTATTTTTAGTTTTTTAAGGAATCTCCATACTGTTCTCCATAGTGGCTCTACCAATCCGGAGAAAACTGTTAATTCAAAAAGATACATGCACCCCTATGTTCATAGCAGCACTATTCACAATAGCCAAGACATGGAAACAACCTAAGTGTTCAACAGATGAGCGGATAAAGAAGATATGGTACTTATATACAATGGAACTAATGCCATTTGCAGCAACATGGATGGACTTAGAGATTATCATACTAAGTGAAGTAAGCCAGACAGAGAAAGGCAAATATATGGTATTGCTTATATGTGGAATCTAAAGAAAGAAAAAAAGATACAAATGAACTTATTTACAAAACATAAAAAGCAAATTTATGGTTACCAAAGGGGAAAGAGAGGGGAGGGATAAATTAGGAGTTTGGGATTAACATATACACACTACTATATGTAAAATAGATAACCAACAAGAAGCTACTATATAGCACAGGGAGCTCTATTCAATATTTTGTAATAAAGCTATAAGGGAAAAAAATCTGAAAAAGGATTTATATATATACATAAATATATATTATTGAATCACTGTGCTGTACACCTGAAACTAACACAACATTGTAAAGCAACTATACTTCAATTAAAAAACAAACAACAAGGGAGGAGAATACTGTACTTACTCCATTCTAAGAGAATACATTGACCAGCCTGTTGAAAGACATAAACCCCGTTCATGTGAAAGTTGCAGACACGTATCTTCGTGGTTATCTGTGGTTGATTTGAAGTTATTCATCAAACCAAATCAATCCAACTGATAACCAGACTACTTCTTTCACCAGAAATATTTCAGATTTCTTTTCTACTCTCTTTCAAGATGTAAGCTCCTTTAACTCCTAAGTGATCAAGTTCCTCATGACAGAGGATTATTAATTCTGATCCTTTTACAATTTGGAACTTCCATGAAATCTTCCCATTTGTCACCTCTTTAACCCAGCACAAATTTGACGCCTCTCAGATTAATTTTGGTGATGAATCCAATTTCAAAGAACATTCATCCAAAGTTGAACCCATGCACCTGCTAATGTATTTCGGTACTTTTACTAATAGCTTTAGAGAGCTTTTTAATTTATATTTCACTGTATATTAAGATATCCTCCTTCAGTTTGCCTGTATCTCCATGAGAACATTTTCATATTTCAGATTAACACCAAACACTAGAACTAAATGGATGAGATAATTTTAAATATTATGCAAATACCCACGCAGGTCAGGTATTTTAATATTTTCTCATCTCTAATTTATTTCTGTACTTGTTGAATGTGGCTTCTCATATGTCCTTTTAAGTATCTTCTTAATTTTAATGACATTTTAGAAAATTATTTGAGTCTGTTCTGTGTGCAGAAGTTTTTATGAAATGGGAAAAGGCCATGGGGGTAATGAAGTAGAAACTATTCTGGAGTTTTTAGCACAATAAGGACACACAATGCTGCTATCAGTATGTTCACTGATCTTGGGCAAATCACTTAACCTCTATGTAAAATGGATCGAATGATACTCATCTCATCACCATCCACCCAACTCTCCCAAGACAAATTTCAGAGTCATCATCTCTTCGGTCCTCTCCCACGTGGATCAATGGAGCTAAGGGAGAAAGATGCTGGGGGATCTGGGGTAGGGTCGGGGGCGGGGGGCATTGAGGATGGGACACAAGGATTATTAGCATCCTATAACTTCTGCCCAAGAGGAGGGGTATGTTTCCAAGAACTACTCTTTGAGTCACAGTAAATACAGCCTTTAAGTTCTCTACCAGTTCTCCTGTCTCCACTGTTTTTCAGCTCTGCCCACATTATTTCATCCCTATGGTCCCTTTCCTGGCTCAAGCCTGTATCACCCTGATGGCTGCCTCAGCTTCCTACTTGGTCTTCCTGCCGCAACTCTCTTCTCCTAAAACCATCAGGTTCCTTCAGACCATTCACAGGCCAACAAACAAACCCACCCTTAGTGGCTTCCTTCCCTACAGGAGAGTCAGTTCAATTCAATAGTAGTTTCTTGAATATCTCCCCAATGCCAGGAACTTCTCAGCTACACCATGAAAGACCTTCAAAAGCTGCTTGATGGACCAAAGTTGAGAACCAGATGCACAGGCACAAGGCAGACACCCGCTCACCAAGTATCTGTTTTCATTAATTTATATGTATTCAAAGATTTTTTTTTAATTGACAAAAGAAAGGGGAAGAAAACAGTGCATTAATAATGGTGCCTGTGTGATAGTGGAAGAGATAAAGTCAGAGGAGGGAAAGAGATGGCAAATCTCTTCCTTTTATGAGCCCTAATGAGGGAAGAGTTTAGGATATAAGCTGAAGTGTGTTCAGGGGAGTCTATAAGATTCTGGTCTTGAGAAACATAGCCCCATAGACAGCTCTCTCTCTTTCTCTCTCTCTCTCTCTCTCTCTCTCTCTCTCTCTCTCTCTCTCTCTCTCACACACACACACACACACACACACACACACACACACACACACTCACGTGAAATGGAGTAGAAAAGACCCTGCTCTATCCCCATTCCCCATTCCCAGTCACAGATCATGGGACAGGTTTGTGTCCCTGAGAGTTGAGGGTGGTCGCCAGCCGAGGTGCCCCAGCTCGGCAGAATGTTTTGGTGGAGGTACGGTCAGCGGTGGAAAGCTCAAGAAACCTTGATGAGAACACTGGAGCATAAAATGGAAGCAGCTGATCCTGAGTCCAGATGAGATAGATGCCCTGCTCGGGGGGAGGAGGTGCTCAGAAATACCTGGGGGAGACTTTGGGCATATACTAAAGGATAAGATAGCAGTGAAAAGCCCCCAGAATCAAGACAGTAATTGCTAACACAACCCCATTATACTCACCAGCAGGTAAGGTCTGGGACATCCCCATGGGAGGATCATCTTCCTCCACACTGCATCCCCAGCATCTCGTGGATAACCTGTGTCCCAGGGACCTGGACCCCTGTGCTCACATGCTTCTGGGTCTTCTTCCTTGAGCACCTTTCCCTTCCTCTGTGGCTGGTGACATCCCACTCAGCCTACAAGGTACCTCATTTGCCAGCTCCTCCATGAAGTCCTCCCTCTACCCCATATCATCACTCCTCCCCCAAAACCTCTAGGCAGAATCACTCACTCTCTCCACTGCGCCCCCTACCACTTGGTACATACATTGCACTTTAATTATATTCTTAGTCACTGTTTTTATGGCTACTCTCCCACTAGGTTCAAAGGCCAGATTTATTTCAATGTTTTATGCAATCAAAGGGCAACCTGGGGCTTCCCTGGTGGCGCAGTGGTTGAGGGTCCGCCTGCTGGTGCAGGGGACACGGCCAGATTTATTTCAATGTTTTATGCAATCAAAGGGCAACCTGGGGCTTCCCTGGTGGCGCAGTGGTTGAGGGTCCGCCTGCTGATGCAGGGGACACGGGTTCGTGCCCCGGTCCGGGGAGATCCCACATGCCGCGGAGCGGCTGGGCCCGTGAGCCATGGCCGCTGGGCCTGCGCGTCCGGAGCCTGCGCTCCACAACGGGAGAGGCCACAACAGGGAGAGCCCCGCGTACCGAAAGAAAAAAAGAATTCGTGCCATGTTTCTTCTTGGCATGAGTTTCTGTGAACATTCACAAATAACTAATAAAGTTTCAATGAGAAAACAATGTATTTGTTAAAAATGAATCCCTCTCATGCTTTTTTAAAAGCAAATCAAATGTCAGCTTTGTGGTTTTGTCTGTGTGACCTCAGGCCAGTCACTATCCCTTCACTTATCTGTAAAGAAGAGATTCTCGTCCCTTGGCTAGAATTTATTGAGCATTCCCTCTGTACAAGGAATAGTGTTAACCACTTTAATTGCATTGTCTCATTTAATCCTCAGTAATTCCATGAAGAGTTTAATTCCATTCAAGAGTTTAAATGATCTGCTCAAGGTCACACAGCTAATAAAGCCCTAGAAACTCGAGCCTAGGGTTTCCTGATGCCAATGCACGAATGCTCAAATTCCCCTGTCTCCTTTAAGATGCCTTCCGCCTCTTACTATCATAAATTCTATCATGTTAAGAAACATCTACAGCCTCAAACATCATGTGCCAGACCAGTTGTGAGCCCCTTTCCTCCTCCTACAACTAAATAAGTTTGTGAAGAAAACGTATCCTATTGCATGATGTTTGTAAATTAATACGCGGTTTACTCCTTTGTCACACGAGGGTCACATATGGAACACTAATGTTTCAATCTTTCCTTGAACATGCACTTTGGAACTGCCTGTGCACATCCAAAATGGGTCATTAAAGAGGGAACAGGTGGAAAAAAACCCGTGTGTTCATCAAATAGATAAACGGATAAATAAAATGTGGTGTATACACACGATGGAATATTACTCAACTCTAAAAATGAAGGACATTCTCGCACATGCTACAATGTGGATGAACCCTGAGGACATGACGCTAAGTGAAATAAGCCAGTCACAAAAAAGACAGACTGTATGATTCCACTTGTATGAGGGAGTTTGAATAGTCAAACCCATCGAGACAAAGTGGAATGGTGGTTGCCAGGGGCTGGAGGAAAGGGGAATGGAGAGTTGTTTAATGGGGACTGGGTTTCAGATTTGCAAGATGCAAAGTGTTCTGAAGATGGATGGTGGTGACGGCTGCACAATAATGTGAATGTCCTTAACACTACTGCAGTATACACTTAAAAATGGTTAAGATAGTAAATGTGTATTTTACCACATTTAATGTTTAAAAACATTAAAAGAAAAAGAAACAAGTACACCAATTACTCAAAACAGGGGGGGGGATAAAAGCCACCTCCAAAATTCTGATGATCATTCTCTATTTAGCAGGAAACAGCTATCCCTTGATAGAGCTGTGAGAGCTTGGGTGAGGGACAGGGGCGTTTAGACAGGGGGTTGATCCTCACAGAAGGAATCTGGGCAGATGCAGGAGCAACAGGAAGGCCTCAGGGAGGAGGGATTTCCCCAGGTTTGTTTTTTTTTTGTTTTTTTTTGTTTAGAATTAATCAGTTACTGAGGTACCTGCAATATTTAAAAAAAAAAAAAGGTAATTCGTTCAGGAACTAAGTTTTCTTTCTACTTTTCTCTTTTTCTCAGTAAATAACTAGATGTGTGACTCTGAGCAAGCCTCTTAACCTCTCTGGATCTCCATTTCTTTACGTAAAATGGGAGAGAAGTGGACATGATGGCATTTAATTTTCCTCCCAGCCATAAAATCCTTATTCTACGACAAATTACCCTGTTTCTACTCCGCTCCCGCCACGAACCAGCCCCACCACCACACAAAATATAATTTAAACTTATCTTTCTTCCTTCCAATACTTCAAATTTTCCTCAGGCAAATTATCTCATTAAATGGAAAATATTTTTCTACATCGTGAGAAGTATGGTTTGGGGGGGCTTTTTTTTTTTGGCCTAAGATGCATTCTTTTCATTAATACAACCACGTACTTTGTTTCAGTTTCAATGATAAAGGGAATCACCAAATTATCTCCCTGCTCACATTCCTCTTCCTCAAAAGTCACCAACTACTTCATTACCCTGGAGACTTGCTTCAAGAAAGAAGGAGTGTGATAAGATGAAATGTTTTTCTTTCTAAATTCTTTTGTAACTTGAAAGGAAATAAATTGTACTAAGAAATCCTTTCACTTATGGCAGTTTTTGCAACAGAACTAAACTTTCCATGATGAGAAGCCAAGCATAAAACAGTATTAAATCAGGGTAAAATGTCAATAAGGCTTAGCAAGTGCAAATGCTCAGGGCAACCCCTAAGTACAGCTCTTCTCAATCTGAAGACCTGTGAACTAAAGACACAAATGATCTGCCCCACACGCTCAACATACAATAATAATACCAGAGTATTATAACTGTGATAGACACTGTCATTCAAAAGTGGGGGTCAGAGGGTCAGGGTGGGGGACATAAGGGAAAAAGAGTCACATAGCAGTCACTGGTCCAAAGCAATTCTGAAATTCATTTGGGCATATATTGCCAGTTCCTTGATTAGGGCTCAGTTCTGGGAGTGGTTTCCTAAGGCTCTTGGTTCTACCCTCTGGAATTTTGTCTCCTCACTTTTGGTTATTATTGCAAGCTTTCTTTTCCACAGGAAATCATCCATGTTTGCAAGCAAGCAGCAGTCTCAGCCTGCTTCCTGCCTACAAAAGATTAGGGACACAGAGCCCTTTTTCATTTTGAACTATGTCCATCCATTATACCCCAAGCTTATGATGCTTCTGTCAATACAATTCTCTTAAAGATCTTTGGGCTTCCTATGAACAGTAGTGGGATTCACTCCACTAGACAAAACTCCACTCAGAAATCTTTTTGATGTAGTCCCCAGTCTGTCTTGTGCTGAAAGTCAGGGAGCTGAGAAATAACACCCTTAAGATTCTAAGAAAATTTTTGTCTAATTCTAATGGTCTATAAAGTGCACCCTTAAATCTTTCTGAAATCTTAACAATGTGCCCTATAGCTGTGCCCTTAAGATAATCTTTATCCTGAGATTAGGTCTGATAGATATTGAGAGTCTTTGCATTATGGAGAGGCTGAAAATAAGATACAGTTTTATTTTTACACTTAGTAACCTCTGGATCCTTTATATTTTCTCAAATTTCTGCTTGAAACTGAAAAAGTTCCTTCTTAGTATCTTTCTCTTTCTCACTCTTGTATAATATTTTATCATACATGGCTAAAAATAACCAATTATCACTTTTGACATTCTTTCTGAAAATCTCCTTATGCAGGTTCACTATTTAATTAGGTACATTTCCTATTGTCCGTGTTACACCAGGCAACAGTTACCCTACATTTTTTGCCACTATGTAACACGGGTTGCCTTTCCTCCAGCCTCTAGTAATAGCCCCTTCCCTGTCCTTCCAGTTGCATCAAGAATTCCTTTGAGGATCTTCCAGGATCCTCCTACCTCTTGAGTCCCAAAGCTGATGCCACGTGTTTCAAGGTTTTGTTTCAATCATATCCTACTTCTAGGTATTATTTTCTGTTCCATTTGTCTATTATTGTGTAACTGACCACCCCATAACTTAATGTCTTAAAGTAATTTATTCTTAGATCTCACAGCTCTGCAGACTGACCAACTTCAGCTACACAGTTCTTGCTTGGGGTCTCTTGCACAGTAGCAGTTAAACAGTGGCAGGGCTGAAGCCATTTGAAAGCTTGGCTGGGCAAGATCTCCTAATGACCCATTCACTCTTACATCTGGCATCTCAGCTTCTCTTTCTTTCTCTTCCTCTCCCTCTCTATCTCCCCCACTCCTTCTCTCTCTCCTAGAATTTATCCTCCAGTGCCTCTCCATGGCATGATTCTCTTATAGCATGGTGGTCTCAGAGTAATTTCACATCTTAACAGTGAGGTTCTCAAAGGGCACATCCCAAGAGTGAGTGTTCCAAAAGGCCAGGTAAGCAGCAAGACTTACGCCTGAGCCTCAGAAACCACACAGTGTCAAAGCAGATGTGCCCTATTGGTCAAAAGTGAGTCACAGGGCTCAATTTTTTTTTTCAAAGGGGCAGGACAAAAATACTAGGGGGCACGATTCATTAAAGGCACACCTTTGGAGACCAATATGGTAAAACCATTGAAAAACAAAGAGAAAAATCTAAACAACAGTCAAATAAAATATGACATATTACCTTCAAAGGACCAACAAGAGGACTAATGCTGGCTTTTCAAAAATAAAATGATAGCATCCAGAAGATAATGGAATAACATTTTTAATTTTTTAAATTTATTTTCCTTTTTTTTTTGGCTGTGTCAGATCTTAGTTGTGGCAGACGGGATCTTCGTTGTGGCATGCAGGGTCTTTCATTACGGGGTCTTTCATTACGGCACGCGGTCTCTTCGTTGTGATGCTCAGGCTTCTCTCTAGTTGTGGCACGCGTGTTTTTTCTTTCTAGTTGTGGCGCTTGGGCTCCAGAGTGTGTGGGCTCTGTAGTTTGCGGCACGCAGACTCTCTGGTTGAGGCGCACGAGCTCAATAGTTGTGGCATGCGGGCTTAGTTGCCCCACGGCATGTGGGATCTTAGTTCCCCGACCAGGGATCGAACCTGAGTCCCCTGCACTGGAAGACAGATTCTTTACAACTGGACCACCAGGGAAGTCCGAACATTTTTTTTTTTTTTTTTTTTTTGTGGTATGCGGGCCTCCCTCTGCTGTGGCCTCTCCCGTTGCGGAGCACAAGCTCCGGACGCGCAGGCCCAGCGGCCACGGCCCACGGGCCCAGCCGCTCCGCGGCACGTGGGATCCTCCCGGACCGGGGCGCGAACCCGGTTCCCCTGCATCGGCAGGCGGACGCGCAACCACTGTGCCACCAGGGAAGCCCCAGTCCCGACATTTTTAATTTAAATCCAGTTACTTGCTGAAAGAAAATAACTGCCAACTTGGAATTATATCTCTAACAGAAATAAGCTACAAAAATGAAAAAAGTAAAAAGATATAATTTACAATAGCATCAAAGGACATCAAATTCCTAGAATTAAATCTAAACTATGTGTAAGACTTTGACACTGAATAAGAGATATTTTTTAAAGACTTACAGATTCAGTACAATCAAAATTAAAATTCAAGCCACTGCTTTTACATAATTCACTGGATCTTCTCATGGAAATGAAAAGAGTTAAAAATAAATGAAGTAATCTAGAAGAACAAAGCTGGGATCTTATTCTACTATATATCAACACCTATTATAGAGTCAGGGAGGTAATGATGCAGGAATAGACAGACTGACCTATGGAACATAATAGAGATGTCAGAAACAGACCCACACATACGTGGTCCCCTGATTAATAACAATAGCAAAGAGGCAATTCAGTACAAAAAGATTTATCTTTTCAATAAACAGTCCTGGGCCACTGGATATCCATGTTAGGGAAAAAACACATAACCTGGTTTCTCCTTACTGCTTATAGTGAAATGTGAGAGAAGAGAGATAAATTAAAGGAATTGTCAGGCAAAACGGAACCAGAAACTAAAGATGTGGAAAATCCTCAGTCTATTCGTATTGGCAAAAATGAGAAAGCATGCTCTGAAGAGATCACCACAGGTGTGGCTGGACAATCACTCCATAAAGAGATTGTCCAGCAGGCAGCTCAGTAGAAGCCAGGAATAGAGATGGGATTATACCAGGAGAAACACTGCCAGCTTGGGCTAAAGGAAACAGATAATGGACAAAAGGAAGGAAGGCTTTTGGACTTCTGGGATTCCACAGGATGGAACAATAGAGCTATTTGGTTGTGAACATGCCTTATCCCTCAAGAAAAGGGATGAATGATCCCGAAGGTGATTCAGAGATGGGCAGGACTGCCACTGCCACTGAAGGTCCAGAGAGCACAGGCCCGGGGTACAGGGCTGTCTTCTCCTTGGCTTCAGAGGGCCAGGCTGTTGCCACTAGTGTCTCAGAGACAGGCTGCCACCCAGAACCTTGGAGGCGGGGCCACCAGCCAGAGCCTCAGGGGCAGAGCTGCTACCTAGGACTGTGGAAGGGACAATGCTGCCCCAGTGGGCTCAGAGGGAGGAGAATCAAGCCCCAAAAGATTATTCTTTTTCTTTTTCTTTTTTTTAAATTTTCATTATTCTTTTGCTTTCTTTTTCTTTTTAACATTTTTATTGGAGTATAATTGCTTTACAATGGTGTGTTAGTTTCTGCTTTATAACAAAGTGAATCAGTTGTACATATATATATATCCCCATATCTCTTCCCTCTTGTATCTCCCTCCCTCCCACCCTCCCTATCCCATCCTTCTAGCTGGTCACAAAGCACCAAGCTGATCTCCCTGTGCTATGCGACTGCTTCCCACTAGCTAGCTATTATACATTAGGTAGTGTATATATGTCCATATATACACTACCCATGTACCCTCCTCCCCATGTCCTCAAGTCCATTCTCTAGTAGGTCTGTGTCTTTACTCCCGTCTTGCCCGTAGGTTCTTCATGACCATTTTTTTTTTTTTTAGATTTCCATATACATGTGTTAGCATACGGTATTTGTTTTTCTCTTTCTGACTTACTTCACTCTGTATGACAGACTCCAGGTCCATCCACCTCACTACAAATAACTCAATTTCATTTCTTTTT
>NC_041226.1:27094426-27110498 GCF_002837175.3 Physeter macrocephalus | reverse complement strand
CAAACTCTTAGAGGAAAACATAGGCAGAACACTCCATGACATAAATCACAGCAAGATCCTTTTTGACCCATTCCTAGAGAAATGGAAATAAAAACAAAAATAAACAAATGGGACCTAATGAAACTTAAAAGCTTTTGCACAGCAAAGGAAACCAAAAACAAGACGAAAAGACAACCCTCAGAATGGGAGAAAATATTTGCAATTGAAACAACTGACAAAGGATTAATCTCCAAAATTTACAAGCAGCTCGTGCATCTCAATATCAAAAAAACAAACAACCCAATCCAAAAATGGGCAGAAGACCTAAATAGACATTTCTCCAAAGAAGATATACAGATTGCCAACAAACACATGAAAGAATGCTCAACATCATTAATCTTTAGAGAAATGCAAACCAAAACTACAATGCTATATCATCTCACACTGGTCAGAATGGCCATCAACAAAAAACCTACAAACAATAAATGCTGAAGAGGGTGTGGAGAAAAGGGAACCCTCATACACTGTTGGTGGGAATGTAAATTGATACAGCCACTACGGAGAACAGTATGGAGGTTCCTTAAAAAACTAAAAAAGGATTATTCTTGAGCCTTAAAATCTAATGGAATTTGCCTTGCTAGGTTTCAGACTTGCTTGGGATCCATCATCTCTTTCTTCTTTCCAATTTCTCCCTTTTGGAATCTCAAGCCTCACCCATATCTGATTTAGATGCTAGTTAGCAGAGACTTTGGACTTGGAGTTGATGCTGGAATTGGTTAAGACTTCTGGAGCTGCTGGGATAGAGTGAATGTACTTTGTATGTGAGAAGGACATGAATCTTGTGCTTAAATATTCATTCATAGCTGCACTATATGTAATCAACCAAAATTGGCAACTACCCAAAGGTCTATAAATAGTAAAATGGAGGGACTTCGCTGGTGGCGCAGTGGTTAAGAATCCGCCTGCCTATGCAGGGGACACAGGTTCGAGCCCTGGTCCGGGAAGATCCCACATGCCACGGAGCAACTAAGACCGTGCGCCACAACTACTGAGCTTGCACTCTAGAGCCCGTGAGCCACAACTACTGAGCCCACGTGCCACAACTACTGAAGCTCGTGTGCCTAGAGCCCGTGCTAGGCAACAAGAGAAGCAACAGGAATGAGAAGCCCGTGCACTGCAACGAAGAGTAACCCCTGCTTGGTTCAACTAGAGAAAGCCCGTGTGCAGCAACAAAGACCCAACGCAGCAAAAAAAAATTTTTAATAAATAAATAATATTTTTTTAAAAGAAATATATATAAAAAATAGTAAAATGGATAAATGAATATTGGTAGATCCACACAACAGAATGCTATAAAGGTTAGCATCCACTCTTTATAACTGAATGCAACAATGTAAGTGAATCTCGCAAATATAAATGAGTAAAGGAAGTCATCACAAAAGAGCATCTAACATATGATTCCATACACACAAAATGCAAAAACAGTCCAATGTAATCTATGATGTTAGAGTCAGGAGAGCGGGCATGCTTTGATGGGAATAGACTGGAGAGGAGCATGAGGGCTCCCGGAATGCTGCTCACAGTCACGTTCAGTTTCTTGATCTGAGTGCTGGTTACACAGGTGTAATCAGGTTGTAAAAATCCATTGAGCTGGATGCTTACTATGTGTGCACTTTTCTGTACATATATTATACTCTGATAAAGTTTTTCTTTAAATGAAGAAATAAAAATGCTTTCAGATAAATAAAATACAGAGAATTCAGAGCCAGCAGGTCCAGAGTAAAATAATTATTATTGTGAGTTTTTCAGGCAGGAGAAAATGATTCCAGGTGGAAAAATGGAAATGAAAGAAAGCATGAAGAATAACAGACTATAAATAGGTATGTAAAACCAAAGAACTATTGACTGTATAAAACAATAAGAATAGTATCTTATGAAGTATAAAGTACATGTAGCATTAAAATACATGATAATAGCACAAAAGATAAGAATGGGATCAATGCAAAGTATTCTACATGCTTACATTTTCCAGGAAATGGCCAAAAAAAAAAGTACTAATTCACAGTAGATTCCTATTAAGTCTAATATGTATGTTATGATCCCTAAACACTAAAAGAAAAATAAAACAAATTATAGCCAAAGGCAAGTAAATAAAGGGGGAAAATGGAATAGTAATGTTTAAAATTGTTGATTAGTTCAAAAAAAGGCATGAAAGAAGAAAAACAAAGAAAACAAATAGTAAAATAGTAGATTTAAGTACATTAAATAGTACTTATATCAACATAAATGAACTATTTTAAGACTAAAATCTCATTTAGTTTCATTATTTAACAAGCATTTCCTGAAAGTCTACTGGAGTCAAAACAAGATGCTCACTAAAGCCCTATACAGAGAGAGAAGGGAAAAGTTGCTCTGCTTTCTCTTTAGATGGGTTGCATAAGGACCAGACTTTTGATACCCCCTAACTTTACCAGATCTGAAGTACAAAAAGAAACAGGAGAGGAAGTATGAGTAAAATCAGGTCACAGTGTATATTTTCCACTTCCCAAACCACCCCAGCCCAGGTCCACACAAAACTACACGTGAGAAGTTATCTTACCCATCAGAGTCAACCATCTCTACTCTCCACAACAGTGGGAAATCCGTCATCTTCCCAGGCTGCTATGGACTCGGGCATCTGAGAAGGGAACTCACCAAGCAAAGAGTAGATGGCTACAGAAGAGACGGCTCTGACAGACACCTGCACCCCCAACTGTCCCCAAGCTCAGCTGTCTCCTTCCCCTCAGGGCAGAGCAGATGCTTAGCAAGAAGGAAAGCTCTGTAAAGCGGTTTTCAAGTCCAGTCAAATGTGGACAAGCTTTAGGGCTGAGAGAACATGTATGTTCTGACCTTTTTCTCATAAAGTAATTTTAGTAACGAAAACTATGAAACATTTTTTTCACTAAATTGTTCTTTGGTTGGCTTTAGAAAGCATGGGTTCCAGCTCAGATAGCTGTTTAAAAAACAGCAGCAACAACAACAAAAACTCGTGGCATAAAACTGGATTCTTTTCAGTTTTCTGTATATTTATGGTTAAATGGAGTCTATAAATGTGACTCTTGTAGCCAGTAATCTCGAAGCTTTTTTAAAAACACAAAGTTTTTTGTGTTTTGCATGGTATTGTAAGTATGACAGTTAGGATCCCAGAAGAAAAAATAGTAGCCTTAAGGGAGCAAGTTCATATTAAGAGAAGAAAGACTCATATCTACTCCCTACCCCAGTTTATTCCCCATCTCCAGGAAAAAAAAATTAATAGAAGCTACAGCTCCAAATTTTGTACCAGTTGCTTGATTTATCTGACCACTTTTCTAAAACACTGGTTTGATCAAATTGCAAAAGAAGTCAAATTTATGTGTTTGACTTTCCCCACTCTCCTATCAGAGTTTCAACACCAGAAAAGTGCTAATAAGTTGGGGAAAAAATGAACACTATTCAAGGGGCAAGAGAGAGAGAGAGAGAGAAAAGATTCAGATAATCCACAAATCTGTAATAAGTCTCAGAATTAATGAATGTAAATTATATATACATTGAGCTAGGTAAAGACTGGGGGGCACCAAGATATATATATATATATATATACATATATATATATACAAGGGCACACTATCACACACTATCAGTGGAGGTGTTATAAAGCTGCTCAGATATACAATGAGCTATCTCAACTTTTAGTTGTCATGCACTGAGTATTTTCAAACTACATGCTTATAATTTCTTAGCTTACAAAGGTTTTGTTACCTTTAGAGAACATTAAAAAATAAGTCAAATAGCATTACCATAACCAGAAAGAGGAGGGCAAAAGAAAGTTAAATACCTTAGGCCTTTTATACTTGTAAAAGTAGTTTTCTTTTACATTAGAAAGCTAACGGTTTGTGGATTTCAGAAAAGGGGAATGGGTTGCAAAAGGGTTAAAGTCACCTCAAAGAATCAATGAATTACAAGCATAACCCCTGACCAGGCTACTAACTGTTTTCTAGTGTTTTACGTAAAACTCAAAACTGAATTTGCCAACAGACATGGAAAATTAAATTCCCTTGAGGAAGTTGCAAAGGCCTACATTTTGCTACAGGAGAAACAGAACATTAATGGAAGTTGCACAATATCTGTCTTTTTTAATCAAAATCTCAACAGGGCCCTGAACAGTAGCATGCCTCAAAGGAAGCAGCACGGAGAGAGTAAGCAAAGCACCCCTTTGTGCAAGCCTGCCGAGTCTATTAGGAGCATGCATGATGGATGAGGGACGTGCAGGCAGAGGACAGTTCACATCTTTGAGGGGTTGAACATGCATTTAGATTGTTCATCCGCTCCTGGTGATTTGAGCAGAGAAACTACCAAAATGGGTTTTTAAGTACTTTGCTTTCTAGACCTATAGACCTATAAAATGAAGAACTAACAAGCTAAAGGAAAGGCAGTAAGGCAAGGTGGAACATGCCCTGAACCCAGAAGATGTGGTCTGGCATTGAAGCTCCGCCACTCACCAGTAGTGGGACTTGCCTAAGTAATATAACCTCGATTTTCTTATGTGTAGAAGACAATAACACTGCCTGCTTCACAGGATTGAAATATCATGGTACACGTGAAAAGCCTGACAGATATTAGTTACCACTACATCATCAGCTGATGCAGACATTTAATTAGGAAATGCATTGGCATGGCCAATGCAGGGCTGGGGGGTGGCATACTGTCTGGGGAACAACCAGCCGGCTGTCCCCTAGGAGACCTCAGGGAACTGCATTCATTACCTTTGTCAACGTATCATAATACAGTGTCCAGCCCTCAGAGAGGCAGATTCAAATCCCTGATTTTTCAGCACTATGAAAATAGATCCTTTTCTGAATAGCAAAATCACCTCAAGCAACCTCATGGTTCTGATGTATAAAACCAAAATTGCAATCTAATTAATTTACAATGGAAATTCTACCTTGCATAGGAACAGAATACATGCTTCCATAGGTCCAGCCCATTCTCTCCCTGAAAACAAGCTTACATGGAAAACCAAACCATAGGCAGAAGGGGGAAGGTTGCTTGGAGATAAGAACTCAGGTGAGTAGGTAATCAGCACATTTCAGGTGTCCATCTCTTTATAGGCCCTCAGGTGTAATATGTCCTCAGGGCTATCTAAGAGGTGGGCCTGGCTCCTGTGATCAGGGCTTGGGGTATTGTCTATATGGCTGTCCCATCTCCATTTTAGGGGAGGCAGACCATTGAGGCTGGGGCAGGGCACATAAGCAGGAAGGTGGCAGGAGATAGAACTGAAAACTAAGCATGGACTAGAGCATATGCCATCTATAAAATATGTCTACCAAAATATCTATGAATGTCTGTGACTGCCTTCTGGGCCTTACGTGGGAGAAGTTCTACAGGTTTTCTTGGCTCCAGGTTGGAAAGAAAGTACCTTTCAGGCTGCATGCTATCTGGAAGACTCTCTCCCATTACTTACAAATGCCTATCAATCATCTCCCCAGCTACAGTGGCCTGAGCTAGAAGCTGATCATCCACCACTTTATTACTTCATGCCTCTTGCAGGGTATCACGACAGCACCATTGGCTGACGGGGGTGCACGAGGTGCAGAGCAGGTGGCCTACAGGCTCAATTAAATGGCACATTAACATTCACCAAAGCAGAAAAAAGTGGGCTACCAAGTTTTTGTGAGTTTTCCAAAGGATTCTTGAACTAAAGAAACAGTGCATTTATTATTACTGGGCTCTAACCTTTCCATTTAAATGCCCTCATGTGCCTGTCAAGTTCACTGCTGGCTTGAAATATAGCCAGAAGACAAAATGATCGACTGATCTAACTTTCCAAGAACTACTGTAAAAAAATGTTTCTACTAAAGGGTCTTTTTTTAAAATCAGAGGCTCATACCACTGTCAAAAAAATTGTAATCCACAGGGGACTTTATTATTGTTCGCCTACTTGAAAAGTTAGTTAAAAAATAATAATAGGGCTTCCCTGGTGGCGCAGAGGTTGGGGGTCCTCCTGCCGATGCAGGGGACGCGGGTTCGTGCCCCGGTCCGGGAGGATCCCACATGCCGCCGAGCGGCTGGGCCCGTGAGCCATGGCCGCTGAGCCTGTGCGTCCGGAGCCTGTGCTCCGCAAAGGGAGAGGCCACAACAGTGAGAGGCCCGCGTACCGCAAAAAATAAAAAATAAAAAAATAAAAAAATAATAATAGCCAACCAAAAGAGATGAAAAAAAAAAACTAATTGCACCAAACAGAAAGGAAAAAAGAGAAAAAATTAGGAATATTTGGAATAACAAACTACATCCATTTAAACAAGACAAGAGGAAATGAAAATTGTTTCTGATGGTAATAATAAATATTTATTAAGTGATAACTATGGGCAAAGCATTGCTCTAAGCATTTTATATATACTATCTCATTTAGCTATTACAAAATCCCCATAAAGTAGGTACTGTTATCCCCATTTCAGGTGAGGAAGCCAAAACCAAAGAGATTATAGTATTCCTTTTGAGAAAGAAGACATTATTTTCACTGTTTCTTTAGGTCACTTTTTATATGAATAGTAGCTTTTGAAGACAGGGCAAGATTACACATTCTGTGTTACGCTAGGTCACAAGGCATCACAACTTGTCAAATCCTATACAAATCCCATCTGACCAAGGCAGCGTGGATTAATCTTTAAGAAAACCAGGCACATTGTGGAAACCTGTTCTGTAATATACGGGTCAAGTCATTACCCTAAGATGTAATGCTGCATTGTCAAGAGTTCAAGAAAGCGAAACTGGTTGACTGAGTTCTGAGGAGAGCTGCTGTTTCACTTCCACTCTGAAGGCTAGTAAGATATTCTCTCATGTTGCTGGGCAGCGGCAACGAGGTGCAGCTCCCAGTTAGTCATGTATGTGATCATGAGGGTTTATCAGGATGTAACTCTGTTGTAAGTTGAGGAAGGAGACAGATCCAAAAAAAAAACTATCTCTACAAATTACGTCAAAGAGTGTTCTGCCTATGTTTTCCTCTAGGAGTTTTATGGTGTCCAGTCATATATTTAGGACTTCTAAAACTGTGTTGAATAAAAAGTGGCAAGAGTGGGCAACCTGGGACTTCCCTGGTGGCACAGTGGTTAAAAATCCACCTGCCAATGCAGAGGACACAGTTTCGAACCCTAGTCTGGGAAGATCCCACATGCCGTGGAGCAACTAAGCCCGTGCGCCACAACTACTGAGCCCATGTGCCCCAACTACTGAAGCCCATGCACCTACAGCCCGTGCTCTGCAGCAAGAGAAGCGACCGCAGTGAGAAGCCTGCGTATGGCAACAAAGAGTAGCCCCCGCTCGCCGCAACTAGAGAGAGCCCGTGCACAGCAATGAAGACCCAACGCAGCCAAAAATAAATAAGATAAATAAATTTATTTAACAAAAAAAAAAGGTTCAAGAAAGCTTGGGAGAATTCAGTTAGCCTGTTAAGTCAGTCTTGGTCCAAGCTTCCGACACCACATTACAAAAGGGCTCCTCTGTACAACATCCAACAATAAGAATCAAAGGACCTTAAATTGAGATGAGTAAGAGTCTGAAAGAGGGTGATAGGACAGGCAGCTGGCTGAAGTTTTTCCTCCCACTACAGCTAAATATTTCATCTGCCTCAAGCAAGTGAAATGACCAGCCCACACCTAATTAAACTGCATAGTGATGGGGCTGTGCTACCTTTACAGCATGACAGACACATAGCCTCACCGGTAGTCAGCCACAGAAATCAATAGCTGACATTTGCTCAATGAAATACAAATTGAGATTAGCTAGCTTCACTTTTTATTCAGCAAATTCAAGTCTGCAATCAATTCCTGTGCCTGTGTAGACTATGGAAATTGGTTTTAAATGGATGTTTCTTCCTTAGCTAATTACAGTACACAAGTAAATTCATAATCAATTGCTACCTCTACTTTTACTGTATACGTTTCCATGAGCAAAAGAAGTCTGTCAAAGATGGATATTATGATGGTCTTTACAGAGAGAAGCTACTAAGTGCTCCACATACATTGTAATATATCAGCTAGTTAATGTTAATTTAAAAGACTGTCTTATTTGTCGAACAAATGTGAAACCTCCCTTGTGGTTATTAGTTAAGCGTATAAAAAGTTCTCAGTTTTATCAAGAGCCTACTTGATAAAAAAAATAGAGCTTCGCGGAGTGTCTGGCACATCATAGACAGCGCTCAATGTTAGCTGTTATTGATGTAGTGGGTGGTGTACAATGGGTAACACTGGAGTCAGGAAACTTGAGGTTCATATACTAGATCCATCACCCTTTTGTTTGGGTTTTCAAAAATTCATTTTTAATTGAAGTATAGTTAATTTACTATGTTGTGTTAGTTTCAAGTGTACAGCTAAGTGATTCAGTTATCACATATATGTGTATATATACATACACATATGTATATATATTCTTTTTCAGATTCCTTTCCATTCTAGATTATAAGATATTGAGGATGGTTCTGTGTGCTATCCAGTATAGGTCCTTGTGGTTTATCTATTTTATATATAGTAGTGTGTATATGCTAATCCCAAACTCCTAATTTATCTCCTCTACCCCCACTGTCTCCTTTGGTAACCATAAGTTTGTTTTCTATGTCTGTGAGTCTGTTTATGCTTTGTAAATAGGTTCATTTGTATCTTTTTTTAGATTCTACCTATAAGTGATATTATACGATATTTGTCTTTGTCTGACTTACTTCACTTAGTATGATAATCTCTAGGTCCATCCATGTTGCTGCAAATAGTATTATTTCATTCTTGATATTTGTCTTTGTCTGACTTACTTCACTTAGTATGATAATCTCTAGGTCCCTCCATGTTGCTGCAAATAGTATTATTTCATTCTTTTTTATGGCTGAGTAATATTCCATTGTATAAATATACCATATCTTCTTTAACTTATGGCTGAGTAATATTCCATTGTATAAATATACCACATCTTCTTTAACCATTCCTCTGTCAATGGACATTTAGGTGGCTTCCATGTCTTGGCTATTGTGAATAGTGCTGCTATGAACACTGGGGTGCATGTATCTTTTCGAATTAGACTTTTCTCTGAATATATGCCCAGGTGTGGGATTGCAGGATCATATGATAGAGTTACAATATCATCACTCTTGACTCAACAGTTCTACTCCTGGGTATATGGCCAACAGAAGCAAGCGTTACATCCACCAAAAAACGTGTAAATGAATTCACAAGAGCCAAAAACTTGAAATCACCCTAATGACCATCAACTGTAGAGTGGATAAATAAATTGTGGCAAATTCACAAATCAAATACTACACAGCAGTGAGAAAGAATGAAAAGCATGCATGAAGCTCACAGACATAACTGTGAGCCAGGCTGTACCGTTCCGTTTATATAAAGTTCAAGTACAGGAAAAAGTCAGATGGTGAAAGAGGTTTGAATAGTGGTTACTTTGAGAAGAGTTATTGCCTGGGAAAGGTGCATGAAAAGGAGCCATCAAGGGAGCTGGAAATGTTCTATTCCTTGATCTGGGTGGTGGTAACATGAGTGTGTACATATAAAATTGCATCCAGCTGTAAACCTAAAATTCATGTACTTTAATGTTATATCATAATTCCTTCACCGACTAGATGACCTCAAACAAATCATCCCCTCTAAACCTCCATTTCCTCATCTATAGAATGGGGATGATAATATCACTACCTCCTAGGATAATTATGAGGTATAAATACAATAATTCAGGTATAGCATTTAGCATGGAGCCTTGTATACAATGAGCATTTGATAAATGTTGCCCATTGTGGTCTCTCACTGAGAATGCAGTCATCAACAGGCAGGATTCAGGAGTTATAAATTGCTTGAGGAATCATACTTAAGGTAGAAGCTAACATCACAAATGCATGTGAACCTGGTTTCAAGCAAAACAAAGACATCTAATCCTATGTTTATAAACTTGAGGGAAAATTTTAGATTCTCAGCTTCTAAATATTGCTTCCCACAGAATTCATTTACCTAACAAATTACGCTAATGAAGTTGTAATACTATTCAACGTAAACCAAAAGATGGGTGTACATTTCACTTTGAAGGTATGTGCCATGTAATTTTAGGTACACTCGTTCATGTTTGCTCCACTCTCGCTGGGGCCTAGACCACCGATTCTGGAAAGCTGATGCTTGGGGCCACATACTAACTCTGAAGACACCACAGGACCTGGAAACCGATTTCTACAGCAGTGATTTTCTATGGAAGGCCAGCAGCCAAAGGAGTTTAAAGGACTTTCTAGCGTCTCGCCTGAGCGTAGGTAAAGAATGAATTACTGATCATGAAAATGGCTGAATTACTTCTTGGGCAAGTTTATTTTATCATGTCCATTGCTGCAAAATCTTTAAGGTTATAGGACTGAATATGAGGACTACAGATTTAAGGTGCTAGCTAGAATAGCAGAGGAGTCTTTAGAAATTAGAGTTTCTGCCTGCAGAAAACCTTGTAGTATTGGGAATTCTTTTTGGTTTTTTTTTTAAAGATCGCACTGCCACAACTTGTGGGATCTCAGTTCCCCGACCAGGAATCGAATCTAGCCCCCGCAGTGGAAGCGAGGAGGCCTAATCACAGGACCTCCAGGGAATTCCTGGGAATTCTTGTCATTAGACATTTTTCAAATATTTTATAATAAATAATATAATGTGTCCACCCGTTTTTAGATACTTCTATGAACCAATAAAAGACTGATGTCATGAACCAGGGAAGCGTGGAGAACAATAAGAACACAGTCACCCTGTAAATGTGCCGAGCAACGATGGTGGGTCAGTGGCTCCCTCAACAAGTCCAGACCGTGGACGTGGTCGTCCAGCCTGGCCCTCCTTCTAAATCCACTAGAACTGTGAAAATGGAAAGGTTGTACAGCTTCTCTGCCCAATACCGTAGCCGCTAGCCACACATGGCTAATGTGACCGAGGAACTGAATTCTTCATTATATTGAATTTTAATTCATTTAAATTTAAGCAGCCACATGTGGCGAGTGATTATTGAATTGGGTGGACAGTTCTTGCCAGTCAGATCTTGATGAGCCCGGACCCTTCCTGTTGGGGAGATACTAGTGTCCTGCCCTTGCAGACCCAATTCTTCCCACGGTCTGAGCCAATCTTGAAGCCAACAAGACATAATCCAGATCCTTCCATCCCATCACCCAACCTTGCTGCCCCTGGATCTGGTCAGCTGTTCACCTAGGCAGCCAGTCACTGCATTGGGCGTTTGATCTCTCCTTTTGCCCCTGGTCTTATGCCTCAGTGTCTGCCTAGCTTCTTGTTCATAGCTAGGGGTAGAGTCCTGTTGGGAGCTCTAACCCAGATGACTGATCCCTTAAAACTCTCTCTAGGTCCTGCCACCCCTGCTCCCTGCAGTCCTGCCTCAGATGGAGCTGCGGCTGTGAATGGACTGAGTGTCCCAAAGCACAACATCACCAGTCATCTGTATTTGGTTTTCACCCATTGCCAGAATCTGCCACTGCTCTACCCACTAAGCACCAGGCAACCCTCTCAGATGTTAGGCTAGAGAAATGGTTTGGGTTCCCCCAGCCCAGTGGTGCCCGTCCACAGCTTCTTCTTTCTCCCCACTGGGCCTATGGTTACAGCTGGGGTCCAGATTCTTCATCCAGCCTAAAGTTATTCAAAGTTAAATTATGTTCCCAGTAAAACTGTAAACACTTAACTGTATATGAACAGCTAGATGAATATTTTATTTACATTCATAAATGATCCTAGAAAATAAAATATATGTTCACTTATTATATTTGTGGCAATAAAAGGCTCTCATCTAGAACTCTTTGGTAAAATAGCATGGATTACATAAAATCATCATGTACTCTGACATTGACTATTATCATAATTTAGGGAAACGTCTATCAAAACCAGGAGGCTCGTGGGTGCAGCTTGGCTTATAAATACTTGACAGAAACATATATGTGTATATTCCCCAGACGTAGCTGTCTATATGAGTTGCAGCATTTCAGAATAAAGTGGCTATTTCTGAGGCATGTGAAGGTGATACATCCACTGAAGGATGATTTAATTCATCATTCTGTCCAAGAAGTGTGGAAGGTGGCCCTGCTGGCCTGCAGTTTTGAACTCTGTCATATACACTTGGCCGCCAGCACTTGAGGAGGCATAGGCTTGAAAATAACATCCTTTGAGTTCTTAATGTTCTGGCTGGAAACCCATATTTCTCAGCTGGGAAAAGTGAGGGCAACAGGTACTTGAAGAGAGTACAATCCTGTAGCTGTTTTCATGATGTGATGAAATGCCTGGATTAATCTTTCAGGATCCTTAAATGTTTTGTGTTCTGAATGATCTGAAACAACTTGGAAATAAAGTGAAATACTTTTAAATGTTTTAAATAACCAGAATGCTACATAGCGATATACTTAAAAACTCAAACAGCATTCAGTTGTCCAGAGACTGGTTTTCTAGCTGTTTATTTTTTCTTCCTCTGGATTTTCTACCAATGACTTGTACCTCCACCTGCTGGTGCACTGAGGAAATGAAATGGAAATAAAATCCAAGCAAGTAAATTAAAGGATTTGCGAGAATCTCTGATACAGGTTTGGTGGGAGAAATGGTCAGAATTACAGTCTAAAATGAAGTTTCTGAAGATTATCGGGTTAATCCACTCATCCTCTGCGTTAACTATTAAAAGTGAGATGCAAAAAACAATTAAAAATACCTGTGATAAACATCTTATCTCCAGCTGTCAACATCTAATTCAATTATCTTGCCATCACCCATGTGGCATCTTTTCAACACTCCCACTAAAAGTTTTACAAGAAATGCAGCAGAGAGTTGAAGTATAAGCCAAATCATAAATCAGAACAGCTCATGAAGTCAAAGACAGAAACATCCTCAGAAATGTAAATCAGTCCTAAATCTTTAGCAGGCTCATAAAATAAGTATGTAAAACCCTACTGAAACTACGCTACAGCAGAACATTTTAAAAGCATGGACTCCAAAGCCAGACTTCCAGAGTTGGAAATCCAGCTCTACCCCTTACAGCTGGGTGTCCGTGATCAAATTACTCCAAGTCTATGCCTCAGTTTCCCCATGTGCGAAACGGTGTTAAATGACAGTACCTACTTAATAGCATTATCATGAGGATTAAGTGAGTTAATACTTGTAAAGCACCTAGAACAGTTCCTGGCACATGGTAAAACTTGTATAAATGCTCAATAAATAAATAAAATGTAGCTGTTGCATACTGGTAAGAGGAAATGTGATTGTTATTACCGAGAAACGAGAAACGGTATTTTCTCATGCTGAACACATTGCCTTGATCACATTATTGTTTGCTAAAGCTACACCTTGAGCTATCATGGATTTAGAGAGCTTGCCTATTATTATAAAGAGGAAACTGAGATAAGGCAAGAATAAGCTGGTAATTCCCTAAATAGTGAACAAACAGTAGGAGTTCCAGGAATTTGATTTTTTTTTTTTTTGGAAAAGGCTTATTTACCATTAAATGATCTGGAAAAATACATTTACTGTAAAACCTTCAAGTTTTAAGATGACACTAAAATATTCCACAAAACAAAGCAGCATAATGGAACTTGTAAAAACAACAACATTATTTTACCCTAATATAAAATGTGATATTATCATCTGAAATAGTCATACAGCTGCAATGTATATTCTGGTTAGACCACACCTTCATTCATCCATTCAGTAAAAAAATGTTAGTACGCATTTGATGCCAGTGATTCAGCATGGAACAGGGAACAAATAATAAACAAACAAATATATAAAATAATAGCAGGTAGTGATAAATGCTATGATGGAAAATAAAGCAGGGTGGAGAGTGACAGTGACAGGGGGGAGAAGCAATCTGCAGTTAGGAAGACCTCTCTGAGGATGGATATTTGAGCAAAGAACTAAATGAAGGCAGAAAGCAAACAATATGGATATCTTGAGAAAGAGCTTACCAGGCAGAGGGAACAGCAAGACCCTGAGGTCTGAAATAAAGACATGCTTGGTCAATTCAAAAAAAACAAGAAAGCCAATAAAATGACCTAAATTATCAAGGGGAAGGGTGGTAAGAAATCATATGGGAGAGGCAGCCAGGAGCCAGATAATACAGGACTTTATGGGCCACGCGTGGCTTGTTTACAAGCATGGCCCCAAAATTCTTTAATAGTTTTCCAATGTAGACATGGGGTCTTTGTCCCCTTCCTTTGAATCTGGTGGGCTTAAGATTGCTTGGACCAGTAGAATATGATGGAAATGACTATGTCTTTCTGAGGCTGGGTCATAAAAGAAGATGGGTCTTTGTCTTGTTTGGTGGAGCATTCATGTTTGAAACTGTAAGCTGGCATGTGACTTTCCTGAGGCCGCCATGCTGTGAGAGAATCAAGCCACGTGTACAGGACACATGTAGCCCCCCTTCCCACTCCCAAGTCTGAAATCCTAGAATTTCAGTCATCCTAGTTACGACGCCAGACACATGACTGAATAAGCCTTCGGATGATTCCAGCTCCCAGCCATCACATAATCTCAGCTAAAGCCTCAGAAACTGAAACAGACACAAGCTATGTCCCATCCAAAATGGCCCAGAGAATCCATGAGCATAATATAATGATTGTTGTAAACCACTGCATTTGGGGCTAGTTTGTGACCCAGCATTCATAACTGGGACACCATGATAGGGATTTTGGATAAGTGAGAAATCTTTGGAGAGTTGATTAACATAATCTGATTTATGAAGTAAGAGGATCACTCTAGTTCCTGCAGGGAGAACAGACTGCAAGAGGGCAAGCATGCAAGCAGAGAGGCCAGTTTGGAGCCTACTGCAGTTGTCCAAGCAAGAGATGATAGTGCCCCAGCTAGGGCAGCAGCAATGAAGATAGTGAGAAGACCTTTGATTGACAATACAGTTTCAAAGTAATTCCAATAGGATTTGCTGATGGATTGGAAGTTGTGTGTGGGAAGATACAAATCAAGAATGACACAAAGGATTTTGGACAGAGCAAGCAACTAAGTGAATAGAGGTGTCATTTCCAGAGCTACAAACATTAGAGGAAGAGTGGGTTTGGAGAACAGAAATCAAGAGTTCAGTTTTGAACATGTGATATGTTCATTAAACACCCAAATGGAGATGTGGAAGAAGCAAGTAGGTAAACGAATTTGGAGGTCAGGAGAGAGGTTGTTTCCATAGTACTATGTTCAACTCTAAGTGCCTCATTTTAGGAAAGATATATACAAACTAGAGAATATTCAGAAGAAGGGGACCAGGATGCAGATACTTTTAAAAGCCATACCATTTATAAAAAAATGTTGAAGGAACTAAACATAGGGTGGGCAAAAATATCTATGATAGTGAAGAGGCACTTGAATCAGTAGGACATACCATCAGGACTCATCTTTGAGAGACAAAACATCTAATGCCCACTTTTGTGGAGACTAACATAAAACACCTCAAAATTGACTCTGCCTTTCCTCACAGGAGCTACCATTCCAGAACCAGACACCATTACAGAGATTTTGACCTCAACACTACAGGAGATGGACTGAATAGCATAAGGCTGTATTGGTGCAGGATTCACTGAACAGAGCAAAGCCAAACAAAACCACACACCCCTCAAAAATAAATAAATAAAATTTACAAAGAAATATCAAAAAAAAAGAAAAAAATCTATCCTCATATGTTCCCAGCAAATGACATACTGGCCTATATGAAATTTACCTATTCATACGCTGTTCCCTTCTGGAATGCCCACAGGGGGGAAGTTATCCTTAGTGCTCGTGACACTAAGTTATTTTAGTATTAATAACCACAATATTCTGATTTTTCAGTATTTCAATCTTTTGCATTAATAGAGGCAGTTTAGTAGGGTGATTAAGAGCAGGAAATCTAAAGCCAGAATTCCTGGGCTAAGATCTTAACTCCAACACTTGGGCAAACTACTTAAACTCTCTGTGCCTCAATTTCCTACCTCATTAGATTTATCATGGGGAATAAATAAGTCAATAAATGTATTAAAAATACATAGGGGGCTTCCCTGGTGGAGCAGTGGTTGAGAGTCCGCCTGCCGATGCAGGGGACACGGGTT
>NC_041226.1:27093342-27094384 GCF_002837175.3 Physeter macrocephalus | reverse complement strand
CATCCGGAGCCTGTGCCCCGCAACGGGAAAGGCCACAACAGTGAGAGACCCGCGTACCGCAAAAAAAAAAAAAAAAAAAAGAAAAAGAAAAAACATAAAATACATAGAAACAGCTATATAGTCAGTGATCAAAAATATTAGCTCTATTCAGCAGCACTCAGCGTACTCCCATCTATGAATGTACAGTTAAGACCCCTTGTTTAGTTTTTTTAATTATGCATTCGGGCATATAGTATTATGACTTTGAAAGCAAGAACTTCAAAGTCACAGGTGTGAACTTACCCTCTTGCTTTGCAATCATTCCAAAAGGTGCTTTCTTGATATCAGAACCGTTGTCATTCTCTACAGATACCAGAAGTGTTGTCATTCAATTCACTGTCTCCTTTTCCACTATCTCTCACACTAAATTCATCTGGATTTGAATGTGTCCTGGAAGTGAAAAGGAAAGAACCACTCTGTTATCCATAAAAATGTACAAAATTTCAAACCCATGGCTTAGAGATAATGATAAATACTCTGAAATTACCTTAAACTTGCAGCAGATTTATCCTCTCCCCACAGGAATGGGGAATGAAAAGGACCTGAGACGGAACCCTGTTTAAAAAGAGGTGTGAGACAAAAATAAATTCAAAATGGATTAAAGACCTAAACGTAAGGCCAGACACTACCAAACTCTTAGAGGAAAACATAGGCAGAACACTCTATGACATAAATCACAGCAATATCATTTTTGACCCACCTCCTAGAGAAATGGAAATAAAAACAAAAATAAACAAATGGGACCTAATGAAACTTAAAAGCTATTGCACAGCAAAGGAAACCATAAACAAGACCAAAAGACAACCCTCAGGATGGGAGAAAATATTTGCAAATGAAGCAACTGACAAAGGATTAATATCCAAAATTTACAAGCAGCTCATGCAGCTCAATATCAAAAAACAAACAACCCAATCCAAAAATGGGCAGAAGACCTAAATAGACATTTTTCCAAAGAAGATATACAGATTGCCAACAAACACATGAAAGAATGCTCAACATCATT
>NC_041226.1:27073465-27092525 GCF_002837175.3 Physeter macrocephalus | reverse complement strand
TATATATATATATATATATATATAAAGAGGTGTGAGAGCAGCAGTTAATAATATTTCACCCTTAGATATCAGAACTGACAGGGCAGGCACAGCATCCCTCATCTGCAATGCTGCAGGAAGACACCATTTAAACCCTGACGGAAAGGGATTCGAGCTGGACCCATAAGTAAGTTACCAGGGGCCGAAACAGCAGGAATAGACATGGGCCTCCATGAACACATGACCATCAGGCCTCCTCCTGCCCTCATCTGTGAATAATTTTTCCTCTCAAATAAAAAATAAACAAGTCCCGAAAAATTAGCCATTGAAGTCCCAAACCTGATCAGGCACTGAATTTTCATAAAGCTCCTAGCGTGAAAATTTACTAAATGCTAACGAGGACACTAAGAGAGCTGGGGGTGCGCTACCTGGGCCCAGGGGTTCCCGCTCCTCTTCCGAGGTGAGGGGCATAAGGACACCGCACCGTTCCCGGACTGGGAAGTCTCGGCAGACTCGTTCTCCTGCCCCTCTGAGGAAATGGAAAACGGGGTGTCTCCACGAAGAACCTTGGGTCGAAGCTCCCAGGATCAGGCCCTGATGTGCTGCAACATGGGCAAGCTTGGCCACTGCTCGCATGGCACCTGCTCTGTCTGTGCTCACAAAGCCTCTTCCTCCGCGTCGTAGCCTTGCCTGAGCAGGAACAAGTCACGGTGACGATGGCCACCAGCGGAAGGCCGCAGCCGCTGGTCAAAACCGAGACCCCAACCACGGAGAGGTCAGGGTGCCGCCCTGCTCCATGCGCTGTGCGCCGTCGCGCGGGTCCCTCCCATTCCGGGTTTGCCGGCGGAGACGGCCGTGGCACCAGCACCACCTCTCCGCCAGGTGGCGCCGAGTGCGCGGGCGCGAGGAGCAAGGTGGCCGTGCACTTACCGGGCCGGCCGGCCTCCGTCCAGCACCACGACGGCCGCCGTCAGCGGGTCGGCGGGCTGCGGGGACAGGCGGCACTGCAGGGACAGCTCACCCGTGGCCGGGTGTAGCGCTAGCGCCCCGGGACCGCAGTCGCTGCGGAGCAGGATGTAAGTCAGCTCCGCGTTGAGGTCTTGGTCCGCGTCCCTAGCCTGCAGTCGGGTCAGCAGGTAGCCCAGGGGCGCGTCCCGGGGCAGAGGGGCCTGGCCTGAGTCACTGACGAGTGGCGGGGTCACCAGCCGAGGCTCGTGGTCGTTCTGGTCCTCCACATGCAGCCGCACCACGGCCCGGCCCCGGAGCGGCGGAGAGCCGCCGTCGAGCGCCTCCAGCCCCAGCCGCAGCTCAGCCAGTTCCTCGCGGTCAAAGCACTGTCGTGCGTGCAGCTCCCCAGTGACGGGGTCCAATGAGACGTAGGTGGACACGGAGCCTCCAGCAGCCGGTAGGCAACCTGGCCGTTGCGGTCCAGGTCGGTGTCCTGGCGGCCACCGTGGCCAAGTAGGCCCCGGGCGGGTTGTTCTCACGCACCGACACCTCGTAGACCGGCCGCGTGAAGAGCGGCTCGTTGTCGTTCTCGTCTCTCACCCGCACCAGGTAGAGCCGTACGGTGCGCAGCGGGGGCGCGCCGCGGTCCTCGGCCACCAGCGTCAAGTTGTACTCGGCGATGCGCTCGCGGTCCAGCGACCCCGCGGTCACCACCAGGTAGCTGCCCGCGTAGGCCGGCTGCAGCCGGAAGTGCTCGTGCCCATAGAGGGCGCAGCGCACCTGCCCGTTGGCTCCCGAGTCCCTGTCCGAGGTGCTGACCAGCGCCACCAGGCTCTCGCGTGCCGCCCCCTCTGGCACCAGCGAGATGGCTCCGGCCTCTGGCGTCCCGGGCCCGGTCGACGAGGTCGCGTTCGCACCCCCGAGAGCAGCGGCGGCGGCGGCCAAGGGCGAGGCGACAGGCGCGCCCGGGGCGGCCAGCGGGGTGATGGCGATGTCCGGTGCGTTGTCATTGACGTCGCTGATGCGCACGATGACCTTGCAGGTGGCGGCGCGGGGCCCGGGGCCGCGGTCCTGCGCCCGCACGTCCAGCTCGTAAGTGTCCTGGCGCTCGTAGTCCACGGGCCCGGCCAGGGTGAGGCGGCCCGAGCGCGGGTCGAGGCGGAAGAGGCGGCGCGCCTCGGGCGGGGTACGGGAGCCGAAGGCGAACACCACGTCGCCGTTGGGGCCCTCGTCGGGGTCCGCCGCGTCCAGGTCGAGAAGTAGCGAGCCCACGGGCGCGTCCTCCGCCAGCTCCACCTCGGCCACGGCGCCCTGCGGGAAGGCCGGGCTGTGGTCGTTCGCGTCCAGCACGCGCACACTAAGGGCGGCCGTGGCGGAGCGCGGCGGGCGGCCTCCGTCCTGGGCCACCAGCTCCAGGTTGTAGGCGGCCTGGCTCTCGCGGTCCAGCTCCTGCAGCAGCACCAGGTCGGCGCACTGGGCACCGTCCGCGCGCGTCTGCAGCTCCACGCGGAAGGGGCTGTGCGGCTCGGCCAGGCGCACGCTCTGCAGCCCATTGGCCTCTACGTCCTCGTCTATGGGCACCTCCAGGGAAATGCGCGTGCCCACGGCCGCGCCCTCGGACACCTCCTCCGGGATCTGGGCCCGGGAAAATCGTGGCTCGTGGTGGTTGACGTCCCTCACCTCCACCTCCACGTGCACCCGCCGGAACTGCTCCCGCCAAAAGCTGACCACTTTGAAGGCCTGGCCACACACTCGCTCGAGGTCCAGGCCCGCGTCTCCGAGGACGGTCGCCCTCTTGCACCTGGATCAGCGAGCTGTTGAACTTAATCAGGCGGAACTGGCCTGGCACCTCGCGCTGGGAGTTAAACAGGATGTGGTCAGACAGAACACTGATGAAGGTGCCGAGGGCTTCTTCCTCGTAAGTGAGGAAATTGACAGTTTCGGTGCAAGACCCTGACACCAGAAGCAGCAGCAGCAGAAACAACAGGGACCCCAGTCCAGCCCTGTGTAAAGTGTCAGCGGGGAATCTGAGCCTCCACTGAGACATTCCTGTTAGTCAAAGGGAAAGAAACACACCAACAATCCGAGTCTTTGCGCTCACACTTCCAGCCTTCTCAAGGCCTCCTGAGTGCACAGGAGACACTTGCCGTCTTAAATACTTTTGATCACTAAACCCTCTCTGCTATGTAATCACTTTTCTCTGCCTGGGACCCAAGCAAGCTTCTTCTGAACCCTACCGGGGAGGTTACACAGGGAAGAATATGCAAATAAGCATCCATCTGGACCAATCCACAGTCTCCGGGCCTCTGGGTCATGTTCTTCCCTTGAAAGAGCTCACAGAAGGCCCTGGAGAGCTGAACAGTGGCCAGGGCAGTGCAGGGGGTCATTAAGATCCCTACAGATTTTTTTTTTTTTTAGTTTTCTTTTTTGAACATCTTTATTGGAGTATAATTGCTTTACAATGGTGTGTTAGTTTCTGCTTTATAACAAAGTGAATCAGTTATACGTATACATATGTTGCCAGATCTCTTCCCTCGTGCGTCTCCCTCCCTCCCACCCTCCCTATTCCACCCCTCTAGGTGGTCACAAACCACCTAGCTGATCTTACACTATAAAAACGTACCCTGCTTGCTTTGCTAGTGTGCCCGAATCTCACTTTGAGAATATGAGCAGGGGACCCGCAGCGTCTTTATTCCTTCCTGAGCACACATAGTCCTCGGACAGAGGCACAATTGCTATTCTCCTTTACCATTTTGAAACAAACGCATATATGCATCCTTTGCCACCCACGGTTATCCATCTATATTGGGTTATCATTTCCTGTATTGAAAGATTCTGGGGGAACAGCTTCTCCAGAGTCAGGCAGTCTCTAATCAGAGAAGAACTGTTTTCCAAAGTAATCATTTCTGAATAGCTTTTCCCAAGCAAAGAAACCATTAATGATGAAATTTCAGCCCCTTCATCTCCTTTTATGTCAGTAATTACTTATACATGAAGACTCAGTGTCAGTCAGGGAGGTTAGTCAACCACAATTTACTGCAAGGGATAGTTAAGGGTAAGAAAAAGATTTAGGGAAATATATTGCAGTCAGTCTTGTTAGAAAATTGCTATACACCAATTATTTTTTAAAAGCCCTTGGCTGAAGAAAACCGCAGGTGGCCTGATAGGCTGAAGGCTAAAGAAACATTAAACCATCTGTCTAAAGCACAATAGTCCTATATTAAGTTCTCTTTATGTGTGAAGTGTTCTAAATGCTAAACAGTCCCACATGTTAATGATGACATTGTTCCTCGTGCCATGGAGCCGTCATCAAGGCAGAGTGTTCTTTAACCAGTCATCTTGAATAAAATCAGTGAGCGGGCTGAGCTATTAATACTCCCACGCTATTCTCGGCTCCTACATGATCTGTAATGTTATTGATTCCTGCAGAGACATGTCAGTAAATGACTATTTTTTTTCCTTTCACTCTTAAGAGGGAGTTGCACTTATTTTAGCACCAGGATCTGTGAACCCAGTTCTGAAACTGAGCCACCTTTGATGAGATAATTAATTTCCAGGGGTTTTAATTTAGTGGAGCATTTGGCAATGACTCTAATTATAAGTACCAGTAACTGATAGAGAAATACAGTGGGGAGCATGGCTTGATTTTCATCAGGTACTCTGAGATCCTAAAAAGAGAAAAAGCTTCATTTTGTTTACTTTAGATTTTTTAAATTAATTAATTTATTTATTTTTCAGTACGCAGGCCTCTCACTGTCGTGGCCTCTCCCGTTGCGGAGCACAGGCTCCGGACGCGCAGGCTCAGCGGCCATGGCTCACGGGCCCAGCCGCTCCGCGGCATGTGGGATCTTCCCGGACCGGGGCACGAACCCGTGTCCCCTGCATCGGCAGGCGGACTCTCAACCACTGCACCACCAGGGAAGCCCCAATTTAATTTTTTTATTGTAGTATAGTTGATTTACAATGTTGTGTTAGTTTCTGCTGTACAGCAAAGTGACTCAGTTATACACACATAGACATTATTTTTTTATATTCTTTCCCATTATGATTTATCACAGGATATTGAATATAGAAGGACTGGGAGTTTGTGATTAGCAGAGGTAAATTATTATATGTATGATGGATAGGCAACAAGGTCCTATTGTACTTTAGATTTTTAAAATTTTGCCTGACGAGGCATTCATCTGAGGAAGGAAACAACTCTACTTCAGTTTAGTGAGACTAGAATTCTTGTTGGCCAGTATCCTCAATGGTATTAAGACAGTTTGCTTTCTTTCTTAGAACTGAGTACGCCAAGGAAGCATCTGGTTATTCACGCCAAGGAAGCATCTGGTTATTCAGTCTTCGGGTCTCAGGGAAAACAAGAGGATCTGATCCCTTTACTCAGTTTCTTCATTCCTAGATGCCCCTTAACGGAAGACTGAAAACTGATTCGGCCCATGCTTTTTAAAAGGCACATGCTTCCATGCACTTTAGCCAGGAGAGGGACCCATTTCATCACAGTCCAAGCCTTGGCCCTTCTCTCTCTCGTGGCACACAGTCCCTGCCCAGCCTGGCTCTTGCCAGTCTTCAGTGTTATTCTTGCCATTCATGATCAGAAAAACTGCTCAGTATCCTAAAAATGAAGACTAGTCTATGACTCTATCTACCGAACATCAAAAGACCCAGATAAAACATTTTAAGTCAGGCAGTCATACACATTACTTCCACAATGCTAAACATCTGGCCACTTAATGTTTGAAAACATCCACCTATGATGCTTCAATGCTTGATTGCATTTTCCCCACTTCGCCTTCAGCTGTTTGACAGCAAGGAGACCATCTATGATAAAGAATGTGCTATATTGTCAGAGATTCATTATTAGCATTAGCTTTGTTTCCTAGTAAACAGCCACGTTATTAAAACACTGCTTTATGAACGAAAGACAGCTGGAGTTTCAAGAAAGAGACATTTTCTGAAGCAAAAATCAGTTCTATGCCAGTAGATTGACAAGCTGAATAATATAGAAACTGTATGATCTGTCCCCTTAGGATGTGTCATCGGAAAGCCCTGTTTACAGCCTTGAGCCCATGGTACTCTCATGTTCCATTCTGTTGGCTCTGTTAGATAAAAATCTGTCTCAATATTAAAAGCATTGTGGCAGGGCTTCCCCGGTGGCGCAGTGGTTGAGAGTCCGCCTGCCGATGCAGGGGACGCGGGTTCGTGCCCCGGTCCGGGAAGATCCCACATGCCGCGGAGCGGCTGGGCCCGTGAGCCATGGCCGCTGAGCCTGCGCGTTGTGCTCCGCAAAGGGAGAGGCCACAGCGGTGAGAGGCCCGCGTACCGCAAAAAAAAAAAAAAAAAAAAAAAAAAAAAAAAAAAAGCATTGTGGCAGAAATTTGCTTTATGTTGCTTGTTTACCCATTTGCCAGCATATTGCCAAACTCTACTACCACCGCTACAGGAAGACCAAAATGTGGATAAAGCAGCAGTTTGGTCCTCTTGCTCAGTTTGGTTTCAAAAGGGAAGAAGGGGGTGGGGGGATTTGGTTGAATTCCCTACATTGTTTACTTTAGTTCCTAAAACAAAAGCACCAGACATGCTAGTGTTCCCCCAAAATGCCAGAAAACCAGATCTGTAAAACAGAATTTGCATTCTAATCATTTTAATAAAAGATTTTCTCTTTTGCTGAACAAGTAACTCCAGTGTGTCCCGTACACACTAAGGCACGCTGGACAGAAACTAAGATAACTTTCACCATAGACATGGGGGAAAATGGTCCCTAATTCAAAATAGTGCCTGTGCCTTTGCATATTCCCCTTTTCCTATTACATAAAACTAATAACATGTTTAGCGGACACAAATGAAGCCACGGGAAAATCCCTAATGTAAATATTTGGCTAGATTATGGTGTCCACACTTCAGAGTAAGCATCAACTTCTATAGAACCTTGAAATAACAGTTCCAGAAACAGTTTTTGTGCCATTTAGAATAAATCACTCTATGTACTATGTGAGACCCATTTTCATTTCTCAACTGAACAAACATTCTGGAGAAAGGATTATAATGAGCAAAACATTATCAAGTGCAATGTTGCTGTCTTAAAGCAGCAAGTTCTAGAAATTGAAGCAATGAAGACTGTTTGACAGAAAACAAATCAAGCTAACAACTGGGTTTTTTTTTCCTACTTTTAAAATCATACCTTGAAAAAGCTAAAGTCATTCTTCAGCAGGATGAGCCCCCCAAATTGAGAGTAACTGTTTTAAATGCTTGCATAAGAAGGGTCATTATCTCACGTTCCTGTTACCCCACTGACCACATTAGGTCTTGACTGTGCATTCATTTATAAGAAAAGTCATCAGCAAATTGCTGGTCCTTTCTGGAAAATGATTTCAGGGAAAATAATTCAGCCCTGAAGTCAGCCAAACTACTGTCTACAAGTGTAGCCTAGAAACAAATGATATTTATCAACTACTTAAGTGCTTGAACCTAGAGAAAATCACAGGGAACCACTATAGAGTATCAACACTAATCATAAATTCCCCTTAACATTAAACAAGGATTTGAATGACATAATCTTCACTTAGAAAAAAATTTTCCCATAGGATCATTATGTTAATAATGATATTATCAAAACTATGTAATCTTAAAATACTACATAAAACTAGTTTTTAACCTGCTGATTTTATTAGCCTAGCTCTATGAAGGAAATTAAGTCAATGAATAATGAAAAATATTTTACCTTTTTGGTTCAGGGATACCTCAAACCCCAACTGAGCCAGAGAAATTGACTTTGGTACTTGACTTCAGTCTTTGGATCAAGGACCATACTTTGGATTCTTACCACTCTATACGAAAAAAAAAATATCTGCCCCCCTCTCAAGAATGTTGCAAAGCAAGAGAAGAGTAATAGAATATGGACTAAGGAGTAACTTTTCATCTGTGCCTTATTTTATCTTCATCTCTCTTCCTCTCACCTGAACCTCTCTATTCCTAATCTAAAATAAAGCTTGTGACCACAATCAGAGCACTTGGGGGTCCTTTTTTTTTTTTTGGCTGCATTGAGTCTTCGTTGCTGCATGCAGGCTTTTTCTAGTTGCGGTGAGCAGGGTCTACTCTTCATTGTGGTGTGCAAACTTATTGCAGTCACTTCTATTGTGGCGGAGCATGGGTTCTAGGAGTGTGGGCTTCAGTAGTTGTGGCACGTGGGCCCAGTAGTTGTGGCTCACGGGCTCTAGAGCGCAGCCTCAGTAGTTGTGGCGCACAGGCTTAGTTGCTCCGCAGCATGTGGGATCTTCCCGGACCAGGGCACAAACCAGTGTCCCCTGCATTGGCAGGCAGATTCTTAACCACTGCACCACCAGGGAAGTCCCCACTTTGGGGTCCTTTATCAACAGATATTTGATCAAATATTGGTGATGCAATATAGCTCACAGCCTTGTAGAAGAAAATACTTAAATGCTAAAAAAATAAAGCCATCAGAGTTCAGAGAAGACACAGTGCCAAATGACATGGAGAAAGTTATATGAAGTGCAAATAGGAAGAGATCTCAGGCTTTACAGGTAAAATCAGAGTCAGCCAGAACTGCCAGGGATGTAGAGAACCCAAGAGTGATGTTTACAAGCTACGGAGAAAGGCAGGCACAGAGCCTTTTATGGGGACTAAATATACCAGTTGGTCGGAATGGATGGCTTTAGGAGGACAAGCTTGAATGGCTGGCACAGTTGAGGAGGACCTTGATGTAAGCTAAAGAGTTTAGACACTTTTAAAGCAGTACTGAGAAAGTATTGAAGTTTGTGGAGAAAGAGGTTTTTGATATGTATTCTATTACAGTAGTTACCCCTTACTTAAGGGGGATTTGTTCCAAGACCCCCACTGGATGCCTGAAGCAACAGATAGTACTGAACCCTACTATATATACTATGTTTTTTCCTATACATATATACCTATGATGAAGTTTAATTTATAAATTAGGCACAGTCAGAGATTAACAACAATAACTAATAATAAAATAGAACAATTTTAACAATATACTGTAATAAAAGTTATGTGAATATGATCTCTCTGTCTCTCCTTCTCTCTGTATCAAAATATCTTATTGTACAAATTTAATGCCTTTTCTATGCTCACTAAGCACTTCTCGTGCACTGTAGCCTTAGCTTTTGCAGTTTGAGATGCAACAGCAAAACTAGCACAGATTTCTTTTTCCTTCTTCACAATTTCATGGATAGAAAATTTATTCATACCATAGATCTTAGCAACCTCAGCATACAGTTTTTTTCTTTCCTTATTAAGTGGGGCAACTTTCACCTTTTCACTTAAAGCAAGCACTTTATGGCTTCTCTTTTGCATATTCAAATTGCCAGCTTCACTATTCTGGCCCTTTGGGGCTATTATGAAGTAAAATAAGGGGTACCTGAACACAAGCACTGTGATACTGACAGTCTGTCTGATAACCAAGGTGGCTATTAGGTGACTAAGGGTCAGGATACACTGGACAAAGGGATGATTCTTGTCCCTGGTGGGATGGAGCAGAACGGCATGAGATTTCATCATCCTACTCAGAATACCATGCAATTTAAAAACCTATGAATTCTTTATTTCTGGAATCTTCTATTTAATATTTTCAAACTTCAGTTGACCATAGGTGACTGAAAGCAGGGAAAGTGAAACCACAGATAAGGGGGTGGAGATAAGGGGGAACTATTGTATGATAAATAACATAGAGGATTGCCTTTCCTGAACATTGGTGAAATCCTCAAAAAGAATTGGGTTTTTTTGGAAGCTTTAAACCATGATCCACCACAATAACTGGCTTATCATAAATATTTGCCAAATAAATGATCAAGGCAGTATGATATGGTATACAACTTCTGCCTACCTCAAAACCCACCCGGTAGCAGAATGAATTAAAGAGAAGGTAGGAAGCAAGGAGAAGACCAATTTAGGTGCCTCTGCAATTATATTCTGGATGTTAAAGGCCTGAACAATGACTTTGAAGAAGTATTGGGTGAGAACCTAAGAAACACTGAAAAGGAAAAATTGGCAGGATTTCATGGCATATAAGCTGTAGGAGATGCAGAAGATGGAGCAAATAAGTGATTCTAAAGCTATTGGATGGCTTAAGGAATAGTCATACTTTCTTAGTGCTCTCAAATATTGAGCAATACGGTATTCCCAAATAGAATTCCCAAAGGCCCCTGCTACTTACCAGACCACACACAAAAGACAATGTCTTTAGGAAAGAATGCTTACTTTGAGGGATTGCCTTGAGGTTTAAGTAAGAAAATGTGGGAAGAGCAAAAAGCCCAGTGCCTACCATTTTGTGAGGTCTCAAAAGACAACTGAGTCCTTTGTTAGAGGCACTTGCATATCACATACCTTTATTTAAAGGTATTTCTTACCCCCATTAGGAATATACCTGGAATTCTTCCAGGTATTAATCATGTTTTCATCAAATTTGTATCCCGGAGCCCAGGACATTGCCAATCACATGAAAGGGGCTCATGAATATTTTGAAATAGTTGTGAGGGTCCCACCACCCAATGTCACTTCTGTGTAATTCTTACCACATTACATCATCTGAATTCTAAACTGGAAAACTTGCTAAAGGATCATAAGATCCTTGGAACTTGTAGATTATGTGAGACTTCTGCAATAAGTGAGACTTACGGAATAATATGCAAGACTTGGTGCAGCCACAAGTAACAAAACTGGTTTCTTGAGTCAGTTTCAACACTGTCCTATCAGGGCACATTGGACATTCATTGTTTTTGCCTGTTCAGCATCCAGTTTTCTTTTGAGAAACCACCTCTTCCATAAGTCAGTCCATGTGAGTAAGGTATGATAGACACCCCTACTCCTGGTACTCAGATCACCACATGACCCAGGCTTAGCCAGATTAAAATAGCCCATCCTCCTAGCTACAGTGATTGACTCAGGTATGTGCATGTTTCCCAGCTCAGGCCAATCAGGGCCATTGGGCATCAGCTCCAGGATTGTTGCTACTATTACTAAGAAAGGGATACTTTTTTTTCCTCTGGAGTTGCTGAGCTAAGAAGATGTAAGCTGGATATGAGCCACTAGGTTGAGAGTGCTTGCCTGAGTATAAATTCAACATTTTAAAAAAAAAAAACAAAGACTGAAATGGCTCTGAGCACTTAGATCCAACCATGCCTGATCTCCCACTGGACTTTTCATTTAAGTATAACAGCAAGTTCCCCTTTTATATCCAAGAAAATTAGCAGCTGGATTTCTGTTATTTGTCTCCTAAACAATCAAAACAAATTCCAACAATGGGAAAGGAATTCTAAGTAACAGACTCTAAAATGAGTAATTATCTGAGGGGATCCAGGGAGGAGTTCCATGGAGACCTATCTATACACTAAGTCAAGAGGTTGCCCTGCTCTCTTGCTATGTGTTTGCACAGCCGCTGGCAAACCATTACTTGTATTTTGGGATTCAGATCATGTGTCTACTAAAGCCAGAGAATAGGATTGGAGGGAAGGGCTTGGCTACATTTATTTTTAAAAAGGATAGTCTCCAATTGAAGATAGTCCCTCTGAGAGCAAAGTATAATATCACTAAAAGAGTCCCTTTTCTGACTGAGGCCAATAATCCAAGAAGGTTGAAAGTT
This sequence comes from Physeter macrocephalus, assembly GCF_002837175.3. Taxonomy (NCBI): domain Eukaryota; kingdom Metazoa; phylum Chordata; class Mammalia; order Artiodactyla; family Physeteridae; genus Physeter; species Physeter macrocephalus. The sequence goes on along the minus strand of NC_041226.1, from coordinate 27,080,983 downwards.
GGCAATCTTGGCAAGTCTTAAGGGTTAAAAAAAGCAAAAATGTCTGTACCAAACTAAAGTTAGTGCAGAAAAATCAATGGCAGAAATGATCAGGAAGGTAACATTGAGGTCTCACAGAGCCTTGAGGTCCGCTGTCCCTCTCAAACTCCCTTTAAGTTTGGAAGATCCAAGTTAAGAACAATTAAAATCACCTCACGGAAAAAAAGCCATCCCTTGAGATGCAACTTGGAAGCAGAGGGACATGTATCAACTGTGATTCCCACCCCAAGAAATTGTTCTGAATGACCCTGGAGAGGCCCAGGTGGAAGTCATTTAAGCTGAGGGTTAAAGGCATGAACAGAACATTCAGGGCTGTTGCTAGGAGATGGAAATCCCTGGGCTGGGAGTAAATTTGAGCACTGTCTTCAGCTTTGATAGTGGAGTTGATCAAATGCAAGTAAATATTAAACTATTACCTGGCAAACAAGGGGCTGAGATTCCTGAACCCTCAATAATAAATGGTAAAGCCCCTGAAATATCATCTCAATTCCCAGCTCAGATGTGGTCACAGAGGAAAAAGGCTAAGAAAGAGGATCTTTGTGACTAGGATCCGGGGAGGCCATCCTGGCCAAGCTAGGAACACACATCACAGTCAGCTTAGGGAGTCCTTGCATCTTCTGGCAAACAGCCTACGTGCTGTGGACAGTGACCACTGAGAGTGGTTTTCCCTTTTCCAGATGAGTGTTTTAAATTGCAATTATTTGTCATTGATCTGTTGGGGAATGTTAAGTGTATCAGATAAGTTGTCAGATCATGAGCAGTTGTTATACCCAAACCTGACTGAGAGCAGTGCAAATCCTCCCAAGATTTGACTTGTTACAGGACCCAGTAATTATACCTTATATTAAGCTTCCTTAGGGAACTGATTAGGTCACCAAGTAGTGATTTATTTTAAAATAATTTTTCTGTATGGTATGGAATGGGGGCTGAGGTTTATTTTTTCTCATATGTTGTTCCATTACATTTACTGAAAAGAGTATCCCTTCCCCATTGAATTATCTTGTTGCTTTTGTCAAAATGAACACATACGGGTCTATTTCTGACTGCTCTATTTTGTTCCATTGATTATATGTCTACCCTTCTGACAATTCCATATGATCTTGACTACTGTAGCATTTATGGAATGTCATGAAACCAGATAGTATAAGTCTTCCAACGTCAGTTTTCTTTTTCAGAATTGTTTTGACTATTCTATGTCCTTTGCATTTCTGTGTAGATATTAGAATCAGCTTCTCAATTTCTACAAAAATGACCTCTGCAATTTTGTTTGAAATTTCATTGAATCTATGTTTCAATTTGGGGAAAATGAACATCTTAACAATATTGAGTGCCAATCCATAAATATGGTAGATCTCTTTATTTACAATTTTAAACATTTATCTTAGAAATATTTGTTTTCAGTACACAAGTCTTTCCTGTCTTTTGTTACATATACTTAAAAGTATTTTATGTTTTTTGATACTATCCTAAATATTTTTTGATATTTATTTTTATCTCTTTGTTACTGATATACAGAGACACAGGTGATTTTTTTTACTTGGATGTATCCTGAAGACATTAATAAGTTCATTTATTAAATTTAGTTGATTCTTTGCTTATTTGTTTTTTCTTAACATCTTTATTGGAGTATAATTGCTTTACAATGGTGTGTTAGTTTCTGCTTTATAACAAAGTGAATCAACTATACATAAACATATATCCCCATATCTCCGCCCTCTTGCATCTCCCTCCCACCCTCCCTATCCCACCCCTTCAGGTGGACACAAAGCACCAAGATGATCTCCCTGTGCTATGTGGCTGCTTCCCACCAGCTATCTATTTTACATTTGGTAGTGTATATATGTCCATGACACTCTCTCACTTCATCCCAGCTTACCCTTCGCCTTCCCCATGTCCTCCAGTCCATTCTCTTCATCTGAGTCTTTATTCCTGTCCTGCCCCTAGGTTCTTCAGAACCATTTTTTTTTCTTAGATTCCATATACATGTGCTAGCATACAGTATTTGTTTTTCTCTTTCTGACTTACTTCACTCTGTATGACAGACTCTAGGTCCATCCACCTCACTACAAATAACTCAATTTTGTTTCTTTTTATGGCTGAGTAATATTCCATTGTATATATGTGCCACATCTTCTTTATCCATTCATCTGTCGATGGACACTAGGTTGCTTCCATGTCATGGCTATTGTAAATACAGCTGCAATGAACATTGTGGTACATGACTCTTTTTGAATTATGATTTTCTCAGGGTATATGCCCAGTAGTGGGATTACTGGGTCATATGGTAGTTCTATTTTTAGCTTTTTAAGGAACCTCCATACTGTTCTCCATAGTGGCTATATCAATTTACATTCCCACCAACAGTACAATAGGGTTCCCTTTTCTCCACACTCTCTCCAACATTTATTTATTTATTTATTTATTTATTTTTGTGGTATGCGGGCCTCCCTCCGCTGCGGCCTCTCCCGTTGTGGAGCACAGGCTCCGGACGCGCAGGCTCAGCGGCCATGGCTCACGAGCCCAGCCGCTCCGCGGCATGCGGGATCCTCCCAGACCGGGGTGCGAACCCGGTTCCCCTGCATCGGCAGGCGGACGCGCAACCACTGCGCCACCAGGGAAGCCCCAACATTTATTGATTGTAGATTTTTTGAAGATAGGCATTCTGACTGGTGTCAGGTGATACCTCATTGTAGTTTTGATTTGCATTTCTCTATTGATTAGTGATGTTGAGCATCCTTTCATGTGTTTGTTGGCAATCTGTATATCTTCTCTGGAAAAATGTCTGTTTAGGTCTTCTGCCCATTTTTGGATGGGGTTGTTTGTTTTTTTGATATTAAGCTGTGTGAGCTGCCTATATATTTGGGGGATTAATTCTTTGTCAGTTGGTTCATTTGCAAATATTTTCTCCCATCCGAGGGTTGTCTTTTCACCTTGTTTATGGTTTCCTTTGCAGTGCAATAGCTTTTAAGTTTCATTAGGTCCCATTTGTTTATTTTTATTTCCATTTCTCTAGGAGGTGGGTCGAAAAGGATCTTGCTGTGATATATGTCATAGAGTGTTCTGCCGATGTTTTCCTCAAAGAGTTTTATAGTGTCTGGGCTTACATTTAGGTCTTTAATCCATTTTGAGTTTATTTTTGTGTATGGTGTTAGGGAGTGTTCTAATTTCATTCTTTTACATGTAGCTGTCCAGTTTTCCCAGCACCACTTATTGAAGAGGCTGTCTTTTCTCCACTGTATATTCTTGCCTCCTTTATCAAAAATAAGGTGACCATATGTGTGTGAGTTTATCTCTGGGCTTTCTATCCTGTTCCATTGATCTATATTTCTGTTTTTGTGCCAGTACCATACTGTCTTGATTGCTGTAGCTTTGTAGCATAGTCTGAAGTCGGGGAGCCTGATTCCTCCAGTTCCGTTTTCCTTTCTCAAGATCACTTTGGATATTCAGGGTCTTTTGTGTTTCCATACAAATTGTGAAATTTTTGTCCTAGTTCTGTGAAAAATGCCATCGGTAGTTTGATAGGGAATGCATTGAATCTGTACATTGCTTTGGGTAGTATAGTCATTTTCACAATGTTGATGCTTCCAATCCAAGAACATGGTATATCTCTCCATCTGTTTGTATCATCTTTAATTGCTTTCATCAGTGTCCTATAGTTTTCTGAATACAGGTCTTTTGTCTCCTTAGGTAGGTTTATTCCTAGGATTCTCTATGTATAGTATCATGTCATCTGCAAACAGTGACAGTTTTACTTCCTCTTTTCTGATTTGGATTCCTTTTATTTCTTTTTCTTCTCTGATTGCTGTGGCTAAAACTTCCAAAACTATATTGAATAATAGTGGTGAGAGTGGGCAACCATGTCTTGTTTCTGATCTTAGTGGAAATGGTTTCAGTTTTTCACCATTGAGAACAATGTTGGCTGTGGGTTTGTCTTATATGGCCTTTATCATGTTCAGGTAAGTTCCCTCTATGCCTACTCTCTGGAGAGCTTTTATCATATATGGGTGTTGAATTTTGTCAAAAGCCTTTTCTGCATCTATTAGGGTGACCATATGGTTTTTCTTCTTCAATTTGTTAATATGCTGTATCACATTGATTGATTTGCGTATATTGAAGAATCCTTGCATTCCTGGGATAAACCCCACTTGATCATAGTGTATGATACTTTTAATGTGCTGTTGGAGTCTGTTTGCTAGTATTTTATTGAGGATTTTTGCATCTATGTTCATCAGTGATATTGGTCTGTAATTTTCTTTTTTGGTGACATCTTTGTCTGGTTTTGGTATCAGTGTGATGGTGGCCTCATGGAATGATTTTGGGAGTGTTCCTCCCTCTGCTGTATTTTGGAAGAGTTTGAGAAGGATAGGTGTTAGATCTTCTCTAAATGTTTGATAGAATACACTTGTGAAGCCATCTGGTCCTGGGCTTTTGTTTGTTGGAAGAGTTTTATTCACAGTTTCAATTTCAGTGCTTGTGATTAGTCTGTTTATTTTTCCTATTTCTTCCTGGTTCAGTCTCGGGAGGTTGTGCTTTTCTAAGAATTTGTCCATTTATTCCAGGTTGTTCATTTTATTGGCCTATAGCTGCTTGTAGCAATCTCTCATGATCCTTTGTATTTCTGCAGTGTCATTTGTTACTTCTCCTTTTCATTTCTAATTCTAATGATTTGAGTCTTCTCCCTCTTTTTCTTGATGAGTCTGGCTAGTGGTTTATCAATTTTGTTTAACTTCTCAAAGAACCGGCTTTTAGTTTTATTGATCTTAGCTATTGTTTCCTTCATTTCTTTTTTATTTATTTCTGATCTGATCTTTATGATTTCTTTCCTTCTGCTAACTTTGGGGTTTTTTTGTTCTTCTTTCCCTAATTGCTTTAGGTGTAATGTTAGGTTGTTTATTTGAGATGTTTCTTGTTTTTTGAGGTAGGATTGTATTGCTGTAAACTTCCCTCTTAGAACTGCTTTTGCTGCATCCCATAGGTTTTGGGTCAACGTGTTTTCATTGTCATTTGTTTCTAGGTATTTTTTATTTCCTTCTGGATTTCTTCAGTGATCTCTTGGTTATTTAGTAGTGTATTGTTAACCCTCCATGTGTTAGTATTTTTCACATATTTTTCCCTGTAATTGATATCTAGTCTCATAGCATTGTGGTCAGAAAAGATACTTGATATGATTTCAATTTTCTTAATTTTACCAAGGCTTGATTTGTGACCCAAGATATGATCTATCCTGGAGAATATTCCATGAGCACATGAGAAAAAAGTGTATTCTGTTGTTTTTGGATGGAATGTCCTATAAATATCAGTTAAGTCCATCTTGTTTAATGTATCATTTAAAGTTTGTGTTTCCTTATTTATTTTCATTTTGGATCATCTGTCCATTGGTGAAAGTGGGATGTTAAAGTCCCCTGCTATGATTGGGTTACTGTTGATTTCCCCTTTTTTGGCTGTTAGCATTTGCCTTATGTATTCAGGTGTTCCTATGTTAGGTGCATAAATATTTACAATTGTTATATCTTCTTCAAGGGATTGATCCCTTGATCATTATGTAGTGTCCTTTGTCTTTCATAATACTCTTTATTGTAAAATCTATTTTGTCTGATATGAGAATTGGTACTCCAGCTTTCTTTTGATTTCCATTTTCATGGAATATCTTTTTCTATCCCCTCACTTTCAGTCTGTATATGTCCGTAGGCCTGAAGTGGGTCTCTTGTAGACAGCATATATATGGGTCTTGTTTTTGTATCCATTCATCCAGTCTGTGTCTTTTGGTTGGAGCATTTAATCCATTTACATTTAAGGTAGTTATTGATATGTGTGTTCCTATTACCATTTTGTTAATTGTTTGGGGTTTGTTATTGAGGGATTCCCTTGTATGTTATTTGTTGCTTTTCCCTTTCTGCTTTTAATATTTTTTCTTCGTATTTAATTTTTGATAGTTTGATCAATATGTGTCTTGGTGTGTTTCTCCTTGGATTTATCCTGTATGGGACTCTCTGTGCTTCCTGGACTTGATTGACTATTTCCTTTCCCATATTAGGGAAGTTTTCAACTATAATCTCTTCAAATATTTCCTCAGTCCCTTTTTTTCTCTCTTCTTCTTCAGGGACCCCTATAATTCGTATGTGGGTGCATTTAATGTTGTCCCAGAGGTCTCTGGGACTGTCCTCAATCCTTTTCATTCTTTTTTCTTTATTCTGCTCTGTGGTAGTTATTTCCACTATTTTATCTTCCAGGTCACTTATCTGTTCTTCTTCCTCAGTTATTCTGCTATTGACTCCTAGAGAATTTTTAATTTAATTTATTGTGTTGTTCATCATTATTTGTTTGCTCTTTAGTTCTTGTAGGTCCTTGTTAAACGTTTCTTCTATTTTCTCCATTCTATTTCCAAGATTTTGGATCATCTTTACTATCATTACGCTGAATTCTTTTTCAGGTAGACTGCCTATTTCCTCTTCATATGTTTGGTCTGGTGGGTTTTTACCTGCTCCTTCATCTGCTGTGTATTTCTCTGTCTTCTCATTTTGCTTAACTTACTGTGTTTGGGGTCTCCATTTCACAGGCTACAGGTTTGTAATTCCTATTGTTTTTCATGTCTGCTCCCAGTGGGTAAGTTTGGTTCAGTGGGTTGTGGAGGCTTCCTGGTGGAGGGGACTGATGCCTGTGTTCTGGTAGATGAGGCTGAATCTTGTCTTTCTGGTGAGCAAGACCATGTCTGGTGGTGTGTATTTGGGTGTCTGTGAACTTATTATGATTTTAGGCAGCCTCTCTGCTAATCAATGGGGTTGTGTTCCTGTCTTGCTAGTTGTTTGGCATAGGATATCCAGCACTGTATCTTGCTGGTCGTTGAGTGGAGCTAGGTCTTTGCATTGAAATAGAGATCTCTGAGAGAGCTTTCACCATTTGATATTATGTGGGGCCAGGATGTCTCTGGTGGACCAATGTCCTGAACTTGGCTCTTCCACCTCCGAGGCTCAGGCCTAACACCCATCCAGAGCACCAAGACCCTGTCAGGTACACGGCTCAGAAGAAAAGTGAGGAAAAAAAAAAGTAAAGAAAGACAAATAAAATAAAGTTCTTAAAGTAAAAAATATATTTATTTTTTAACATTTATTTAATTTTAGAAATTAAAAATAAAAAATTAACTAAAAAAAAGAAAGAAGAGAAGAACCAAACCAAAAAGCAAATCCACAATGATAATAAGTGCTAAAAACTATACTAAAAAAAAAACAAAACAAACAAAAAAAAACGGCCAGAGAACCCTAGGACAAATGGTAAAAGCAAAGGTTTGGGGAAGTCTGAGGTCTTTTGCCAGTGTTCAGTAAGTGTTCTTTTTTTTTTTTTTTTTTTTTTTTTTTTGCGGTACGCGGGCCTCTCACTGTCGTGGCCTCTTCCGTTGCGGAGCACAAGCTCCGGACGCGCAGGCTCAGCGGCCATGGCTCACGGGCCCAGCCGCTCCGCGGCATGTGGGGTCTTCCCGGACCG
>NC_041226.1:27062590-27073422 GCF_002837175.3 Physeter macrocephalus | reverse complement strand
CCCGGACCGGGGCACGAACCCGTGTCCCCTGCATCGGCAGGCGGACTCTCAACCACTGCGCCACCAGGGAAGCCCTCAGTAAGTGTTCTGTAGGAGCTCTTCCTCATGTAGATGTCTTTTTGATGTATCTGTGGGGAGGAAGGAGATCTCCATGTCTTACTCCTCTGCCATCTTGAAGCTGTCTCCTGCTTATTTGTTTTTTATAGACTCAGTTTTTTCTATCATGTCTCTTGTGAATAGAAGCAGTCTTACTTCTTTCTTCTCAATCTTTATCCTTTTTATTCCTTTTTCTAGCTTTATTTCACTGCTGAGAACCTCCAGTAAGATGTTGAAGTAAAGTAAAGAGAGCAAACATGCTTGCCATATTCTCAGTCTGAGATAACAGCATTCAGTGTTTTACCATTAGCTATGATATTTTTAGTAGATATATTTTAAATGTTCTTTATCAGATTTGGAAACTTCTATTCTAGTACTAATTTGCTGAGAGATTTTATCATATGTGGGTGTTGAAATTTGTCAAATGTTATTTTCTGTATCTATTGAGATTATCATATGATTTTTCTTCTTCATTTTGTTAGCATGGTGAATTACATATATTTGTTTTAAATGTTAAACCAGCCTTGTTTTCCTAGGATCAACCCCCCATGGTCATAACATATTACTTTTTTTCTAGCTATTACTTGATTTGCTAACATTTTTATTTTTGCATCTATGTTTACGAGGGGTATTAGTTTATAATTTTTTCTTCTTGCAATGTCTTTGGCAGGCAAATTAATTACTGTTAGTAAATTCAAACTTGTTAGCCTAGGTTTTAGTCTGTGGAAAGCTCTAGTTATTTCTCATTCCCCATAGCATAGTGAACTCAACATCCAATCTCTGTCTCCCCTGTGGTTCTTGTCAAAGCTTAGATGTTTAGGCTTTAATAAGGTAGGCCTAGAGTAGACCTGACTACAAGACACGATCCTGTCTTCTGAGGTATGGCATTTCTGGTGTCTCAGATGAATGCCTAGGGTGTTAACAAGAGCCCTCCTCAGGCTGAATCAGAACTCTAACATCTAGCAATGCTCAACCTCTAGTATCTCTGTCTTGCTCTCAATCCTGTTAGTAGTAACCGTTTGTGATCTTGTTCTGCACATATGCATTTGGGTCCTCAGTCAAGGATTCATAGGAACTCCTATGTACACTTCTCTCTCACTCTCTCACCATCCAATATAGCTCCCTCCTCCCCAATGCTCAGATATGCAGCTTCCATCCACTTGAGTGGTCCCAAGCTCTTATCTCTGCCTCTTCAAGTCAACTGAACCACCACCCTCAGCATGGACTCAGCTTTCTGGGCTACAGCTGGAAACCTGGGCAGAGACCTGGATGAACATGGGGAGAAAGGTCCCTTCTCTTAGGGATTGTACCCTTGTTATTCAATACCTGTTATTAGTTGTCTCATATATTTGTCCAGTTTTAGAGTCATTTAGGCAAAAAGCAGCAGTCTTCAAGGTTTTGTTTTAAATAAACTTTTTGTCTCACAGCCACCAGAGGTAAGATATCAGAAACTTTAGGATGATGATAAAATGGATTTTTTCATTGCCTTTTATGTGTCACCAGCGGGCCAAGAGACATCTGTACATAGTGGCTGTGTTCCAAAAGCAGCAAGAGATGGGGCAAACCCTAATGAGACAGTATTTGGTAAGACTCCGCTTGAATCATATTTGTTAATGCCTTGTTGCCAAAGCAAGTCACATAGCCATGGCCAGTGTCAACATGGAAGAGGATTAATAAAGGGTGAGGATACAGGAAGGTATGATTCGTTAGTGCCATTACTGTAACAATTTACCACATGTATTGACATATCCAGTCATGTACCTAAGCCCTTATGCATTGGTGTCATCTTTCTGCAACAATTCTTAAATATCACGATGTGATTTTTCTAACAGAGGATGAAATAGCCAGTAAAATCAGGAAGATGGACCAGTGATTCCTAAGGTCTTTTCTGCTTTGGCAATTTGACACCAGTAGCTGGGGCTCCATTCCCATAAGTGTAGTTGATAATTATCTAGCACGCACTGGTGAAGGTTGTTTATATCAAACTTTCATTTTGATTGCTGAGTACTTATGCTACAGGGCTGCTAAATATTTAGAATATCAACCCTGACCATATATGTTGGTTATTTGCAACATGCTAATCCAAGCCTGGTTAGTACCCTAGGCATAATTCACAGACTCACAAGCTCCTTAACATTTGTCCAAACCCTTTAGGTTATACTTGAAGAAATTGAGGCCCAGAAAGATCAAGTGACTTGCTTTAATTAGATCATACGACAAGTAAGTGGAAGAACTAAGCTTGGAATCCAGGTCTTTCAATGGTTACACCAGTGCACTCTTTATTAAGCAGTATCCCAACTGAGTTTCATGTGATTCAGTCCTGCCTTTATGGACTTTGGTCTCTTAAACTGCTGGCTTAATTTATATATTTAAGATCTGCATTCTAGCCACAGATTTTAAATGTAAACCTTCCTAATTGATAATGAGAAGGTATTTGGAATTTCCTAGTTTTTACTCTTTATAGAGTTTAATAGGAACATGTCATCACTGCAATTCCACCTCATGGTTTAGGGGTGGGTGGGAATGAGGAAGGAGTGTTATTATAACTATAGATGCAAAAACCTGCTTCTGAATTCTCTCCCACCTATTATTCCAGCAAAAGCATCCCTAAGCCCTGAATCCACCAATCAGCCCTGACACCAAGGAATTTCTGTACCTCTCTTATTGTTTTAATATGACATTCATCCTCAGAAATGTTTTTATTCTTATTTAGTTACCTATTAATATGTGGCCCAGAACCACTTCAGTCTCAGCACATTAGGATCTGAGATGCTTTTCTCCCAAAAGCAGTCATTCAATGTGGGTTTGAACCATCCTCTGAAAGAAGAATCAAGTTGTGCTCTGTAGTGGGCTAAAGGGCAAGACACTGAAAACAGAACTATCTTTTGCATCTTATAGAATCCAAGTGAGTCTTTCAGAACAAGCAAAGGAGACCAGAATAGGAAAAGGTCAAAAACCTGAAGCTGTTTGGAGCCAGTCAGATTTCCAAGACCTTAAGATTTCATGTGGCCTAGCCTATTTGTAAATTTTACAGCTACAAAGGCATGAAAATTCTGTGCAACTACAAATTACTAATAAGTCTGTACAAGAAGACATTGAAAATCCAAATTCATCTTTATCAAGTGAAGGGTATGCTAACAGGAGGAAATATAAACAGCGCATAGGGAAAGACACATAAAAAATGTACCAACACACCAATTCAAACTCTTGTCAAACGTCTCTTTAGAGCTCCTGACAGCAGGAAGCCAATTACTTGGAAAAGAATGAAGTTTGTTTTATGAGCTTATTACAAACACAGACCCTTCATCCCAACATCAAGGAAGAATTTTGCTTTTCCAGTAGAAGCCAGCAGCGTTTTGCAGCTGATGGGCTGGTAGTTTGCCTTGGAGTTTAAAGCTATGGGAGGAATCAACAGCTTCTTAACTCCCTAATTTAGCTCTGGGTGATTAATCTATGACACTTAATTTGTGGTAACCTGCAACAGAAAACCGGGGCCCTCAGAGCACAGTAACTCATGCCACAGAGTAACTTTTGGCCTCATGAGCTTCTGAAGGTCTCTAATATGACAAGTCTTCAATGCTTTTGGCATTGGAAGCCTGTGATCTTCATCAGAGGGTTAGGAAGAGAAACATTTCCTAAGCACAGGCATCATCTTCCATTTCATAACTTCTGGACAAAATTATTATTATTTCATCATGTAATATTCCCTAAGAAGAAACAACTTTTTGAGAGTTTGCACATAAGAAAATGTTTTCATTAAAAGGGCATCTTTGCCCTTATTCTGAACACAAAAACATCTAATTTGTCTCACTTTGTTTATATAGCCCTTTACTTCATATTTGAGCAAACAGATAGCAGGATTCTTAATTACTCAGCACAGTATGCTTGGTTAAATAATGGTGTGAAGTGCTTCTCTGTGCTCCTAAACATCTGCCAGATTTTTTCCAGGGCAGAGTAACATTTTACATGAATGAGAAAAGGAGAGGACTCAGGCTATTCCACAGATCTTTTGGATGATAGAAATATCACTTCTATGCCTGGCACAGGGTTCAATGTTCCCAATCTTGCTATCATTATTGTCCCAGAAAGCCACCCTACATTGACCATTTGACCTATAACATTCATACAAACTACAAAGCAGACACTTAAAAAGCCCTGCTGTGTCATTTTTGTGCCACAGATACAAAATTCCTTGAAATTTTAATGGGAAGAGACTGAAAAAGAAAGAATCTATTCCATTTCCTTGAGTTAGCACCTGACTGCTGCAATTATGAGTTTAGCACAATGAAATTAGTTCTTCTTCTAAAGCCGAAACAAGTTCTAATTTCCTTCGTGACTTCTTTGATCCATGGTTTATTTAGAAGTATACTGTTGGCCCTCCATATCCGCGGGTTCCGCATCTGCAGATTCAACCAACTGCAGATCCAAAATATTCAACAATTAAAAAAAAAATTCCAGAAAAATTCCAAAAAGCAATAGTTGAAGTTGCTGCACATTATTTACATAGCATTTACATTGCATTTACAACTATTTACACAGAATTTACATGGTATTAGGTATTATAAGCAATCTAGAGATGATTTAGGTATACAGGAGGTTGTGCATAGGTTATGTGCAAATACACTCTTTTATATAAGGGACGTGAACATCTGAGGATTTTGGTATCTTCGAGGATTCTGGAACCAATCTCTCCCTGATACCAAGAGATGACTATATCATTTAATTTCCAAATATTTGGGGGCTTTCTAGTTATCATCTCATGACTGATTTTTAGCTTAATTTCACTGTGTTTGGAGGACATACTCTGTATGAATTTAACATTTGGAAATTTGTTGAAACTTGTTTTAGGTTCCACTGCAATTGTTGGGTGCAGTGTTCAATGTATGTCAATTGGATCAAGTATGTACTGTATCCTTACAAATTATTTTCCTCGCTTATGCTATCAGTCACTGAAAGAGATATATTAAAATTATCTAAGACTAGTGTGGATTTGCCTTTTTCTTGTTTTGGTTCTATGAATTTTTACTTCATAAATTTTGAGGCTTTATTATTATATCCATGCAAATTTGACAATGCTACTTCCTGGAACATGAACCATTTTATCGTTGTGAACTATCCTTCTAGTAATTCTTCTTACCTTAATGCCTGCTTGGCCTGTTATTAGTTTACAAAACAGCTTTCTTTTAGTTAATGTTAATAAGAAATGTCAATCATCCTTTTACTGTCAAACTGTCTGCATCCTTATCTTTAAGTTGTTTACTATAAGCAGTGTGAAGGTTTTTTAAAAATCTAGTTTGACCATATTTGTCTTTTAATTGCAGTATTTAGACTTTCATTTACAGGTTTAAATCTAGCACATTAATATATATTTTCTCTTCTCGCATGTGCCATGTTCCCTTTGCTCTCATTTCTTGCCTTATTTAGTTTTAATCAAATATTTTTATTATTCCATTTCCCCTTTCATTATGTTGTTTATTATACTTTTACTATTCTCTCAAGGGTCACCCTAGGATAAAATACGCATCCTTGACTCTTACTGCAGCATAACACAAGGACTTTAGAGCAATATAACTCCATTTATCCATTCTCCAACGTTTTGTTCTATTTTTGCCCTGCGTCTATCCCATAGATATTTAAACCCTATAAAACAATATTATTATTTTATGCCTTAAATATTCTTCTAGATCTACCCATATATTTACCCTTTATACTGCTTTTCATTTTTCTTGTATCTCCATGCTTCTATCTGGAAATACGGTAAATACTAGAGCAGAATTTGTTCTAGTATTTACTACAATGCAGGTGAGCTAATGATAAAATTATCTCAGTTCTTTTTTGGTGTAGAATTATTTCATTTATTTTTAAAGAAGATTTTTACAGGGATGGAATTCTAGGTTAGTTTTGAGTAAATTATTTAAAGCAGTTTTTTCAAAACGTTGAATAAATAATTTCATTGCCAGCTAACTTCCATTGTTGCTTTGGAGAGTTCATATAACAGTTTTATTTGGGCTTCTGTCTGCTTTTAAGACTCTTTTTCTTCAGTTTACAGCAGTTTTACTATGATATGCCTAAGTATGGTATTTTTTTAATGTTGATCCTACTATGGATTTGTTCTGTTCCTTGACTTGGTATCTTTCATTATTTTTGGAGAACTCTTGGCTATCATCCCTTCAAATATGGCTTCTGCTCTAATCTCATTCTTCTTTCATTGAGGGGTTCTAAATGTACCCCTCAGTAAAAGTTGTGTTCAAAACATGTTTGTTCTATTTACTAAGTCCCATATTTCTCTAGTATTGAGATTTTCTTATGGCTTATCTTCCAGTTCACTAATTCTCTTTTAAGCAGTTTTTAAAATCTGCTACTAAACATATCTATTGAGTTAATAATTTCAGTTGTCATTCTTTTACACTCCAAATTTTGCATTTGATTATTTTTTAAAGTTATTATTTGCTTAAATTGTCTAACTTTTTATTTTCAACACATTCATTAAGTTTATGTCAGATAACTTCAGAATCTTGATCTCCTCCAAGTCTGTTTCTATTGTGCTTTTTCTCCTAGTTTTCAGGAACATGTTTATCTCCAGGCATTGCCTGGTAATTTTGTATTGAATTCTAGATAATGTATATGAAAATTTGAAGAAACAGTTTGAGATTCTGGAGACTGTCAACCCCTTCAAGACAGCATTTAGTTTTGCTTCTGACAGAACAGAGAAAGATCATCTTCATCTGATCAGGGAATAAGCTGATTGAAATCTGGGCTCTGCTTTGTGGGGTTGGTCTATTTCTGGTCCACTCTCACTCCTAGGGTATAGGCCATCCAGGGATATAATTAAAACCCTGGAGAGTTTGCCAAGGTTTCCCTCCTTGAGCTGGCCCTGGATTCCAGTTTTTGTCCTCTGGCCCACGAGACCACCAGAAACTCCATTTGGCTTGTCAACTTTTCAGCCATCAATTTCTGCTCAATTTCTTAGCCTCTCTGCTGCTTCTTTGGAATTAGCAAATACCTTGAAGGGGAAAGCATCCCTGAAAATCAAATTTATCTCTTTTCACTTTTCTTTCCAGAATCTTGGACCCTCAAGATGTAGTTGCTTTAGTAGCTCTCCAATGCTTCAAATGGACTTTTTATAAAATACATTTTGTTCGATTTTTTTTATTTCACTGTCACAAAGAATAGATATCCCTCCAAAATACTTCTAATATTTTAAACATGCAATCCCAGCAGCAGCAGAAATTTGACCATTTCTATAAAATACTGGATGTCTTAGGTTTAGCTAAGGGAAAATTCACAGATTTCGGGGCAAGGTGGGTCCTGTTTGGCCACGGGCAAGTCTCAGCAGCACAGAGCAGCTGTGAGCTATTAGCAGCCACCATTCACAGCATCTGGCTGACTGATGCATTAGGTGAAAAGAATAGCTAGGAGGGCATCAATAGCATTGAGTACAACAGATATCCTGATCTTTTCAGTAGTACAGATTTTTTTTTTTACTTTTTCAGTTTTTATCCAGGTATTCCTTATTCCCTTGCCTTCTCCATAGCAAACACTTTTTTCTGACCCCTCAACAACTTGGGTGGGGGTGGGAGCTGAGAATGGGATTAGGGGAAAAGAACCCACCCCAAAACATACACACACAGTATCTCCAACACCAGTCCTAGACCACTCATCTCACTGCTGCCCCATTAGTGTACCCCATTCAGCCTCTTTATTGGGGACACCTTGCCCTGACAAGCAGACCTCTCAGGCAGAGTCTTTTCAAGATTTCTCTGAACTTGCTACTTACCAAAGAATGTCCAGTTAGCCCATGAGAAAGCTATACCTCTGTCTTTCCAAAATCTAGATGAAATGACACTCCTCCTGTGGCTTCTTCAGAGGCATATCCACACAACCTCTTGCCTTTAGGATTTTCTATGCAAGAATCAGGGCCCAATCTCTAGGTACAACTCCAAAGGACACAAGCTGATGTCTCCCTAGAACTGTCTCTGTACTCAGCTCTTTTCCCATGGTGACACAGGGATGGATACATTTCTACATCTCAGCCAACAGTCAAAACCAAGATGATATGTTAGGCTCTCTTTCTGACAAACACCACAATTTCTCTTAAGTCCCTCTTACATGGTGTAGAGTAGAGGGAGCCATTCCCTTACCCTTAACTCATGAGGAGAGAAAGGGAAATAATTCTGATTCATTTGAAAACTACAGAAAACCTAACTACAATGGTTTTAAAAGATGTCTGATAGGTGAAGGACCAAGGGACATTTTTAAACTCCTTTTCCATTAGCGCTTATTTTAAGAGTGTTTCTGTCTTAAACACAATGGCCAAAGTATTGTTGTACTTGTCGTGTATGCTTCCACCAGAACTCATGAAGCCTCAGGAATTTTGCACTTGTGTCTAACACAATTTGCCACAAGATGCTATGAATTATTAATTACTTTGTTCTAAAACTTTACTTTTAAAACCTAAATGTTTAACTTAATAGAATTTTATTCCCTCTGGAGACTAAGATTTCCAAGTTTAGAAAGAACACAGAGAATATAGGCTATTACTACCCAGTTGCCATCTCCTTCCTGCTGAATGACATAGAATCAGCATTAAGATCTGACTTTAAAAATAGTTTCATGTTAGCAGACCACAATGGACAGAGCTTTCTTCCCTCTATACTTCATGAGCCACGAAATCAGAATATTTCAAAACACTATCACTGTATCTGAATTTTCGGAAGCCAAGTGTAATATAAGTTCTTTGAAGACCCCTAATTTTTCCTCTTAATTGATTCCTAAGCATTTACTGAGTGTATGATTCTGGGCTCAGTGCTGAATTCCAAAACCAAGTAAGAAATAGTCGCTTCCCTCGGGGAGCTTACTGACTAATAAGGGAACCAGAAAAATAACAGATCATTAATATATGGCTGAGCAATGATGGTGATATGCACAGGGTGCTGTGGGAGCCCAGAAGAGAGCAAGCAGTAGTCACGAGGGGCTTCTGGAAGCAAGTGCTATATGAGTTGCCGTAAAGGTCAAGTAAAAATTAGCTCAGTAATTCTCAGTTTTCTCTCCTGGATGACCGAGTGAATGTTGGTAACATCAAAGAAAATGGAAACTATGTAAGCGTGATTTAGGACGAATGATCATGAATTTAATCTTGGAATTGGTGGGCTGGGGGTGTTGGCCCAAAGAAGCAAAGATAGGTGGTAAACATTAGAATATATAAGAATAAAACTCAGAGGAAATTTAGGCTAGAAATACAGGTTTTAGAGTCATCAACACTTAGCTGGTATTGAAATATTGAGACTGGAGTAAATCATGAAGTGAAAACATAGTAGTTTTACATTGTCTGGTTCATGGATCTTTTTGAGAATCTGATAAAAAGAATGGACTCTCTTCCAAGAAAAATGTACACAGAGAGATTTTTGCATATGCTTACAGTGAGTGCATAGATTCCCTGACGTTATTCATGAGTAAGAAAACTCAATGTGTAATAATAACAAGGGAAGTGAATTGATGACCGAAACTTCCTGAGCCACAATCAAAGGCACTGATGTTCAAGACCGCATGCAAGATAAATCTATCCAGAAAAAGATTTGAAAAGGTTGAGTTTCTAAATCTAAATACTTTCATTTTTATAACTACTTAACTACGGACTACCTGCCTTTGGAACCAGTTCAGTCTATAAAATGCATCGCCACAAAAATCCAAAACCAGAGGCAATTTTGAAATATACATGTGAAATGGAGTTGGGTCTATTCATATCACAGCTCCAGAGAATATATCAAGCTAGAAGTAATGAGTTCCAGTTTATAGGACTTTTACAGCTCAAGAAAAATCGGCTTTTCTAAAGCTTTCCCTTCTCCCGGTTGCCAGAGCACTGTGCTTATGCTTCTACCATGAAACTCATTTCATTCCTTCTTGTTCACAGGTCAACCTCCTGCCTTCAAAACTTAGGGTCTTTGTAGAAAAAGACTAATTTTTGTTTGTCTTTGCCCACAATGCTGTTCTCCCAACCCTTCCAACTGCACTCCCCCGACATACATCCCCAATACAAAGACTTGCACATGCGTATGATGAATATTTGTGGAACCAACCAAAACTGTCAACCCAGTCGCAGAATTTTCCAACACTAGGAAAGCAGAAATCAAAAGTGTGGAAATAATGGAAACCAGAGGCTCCAATTGCCTCTTCCTAGGTCAGGTCTGATGGCTCTCATTTCTGCTGTGGTTGACCAGAAGCATCACAGTAAATAATATAAATCAGCCCAGGGTCTCCACATCACATTTGTCATGGCTGTATGACACTGAATGGTGTGGAATTAGAGAAAACTGAGGGGAAAAAAAGATGTAAGATCCCAGAGGTAAAAAAGCATAGAGAGAAGAGAGCAGGCAAGATGGCGGAAGAGTAAGACGCGGAGATCACCTTCCTCCTCACAGATACATCAGAAATACAGCTACACGTGGAACTTCTCCTATAGAACACCCACCGAACGCTGGCAGAAGACCTCAGACCTCACAAAAGGCAAGAAACCCCCCACCTACCTGGGTAGGCAAAAGAAAAAAGAATAAACAGAGACAAAAAATAGGGACAGGACCCGCACCAGTGGGAGGGAGCCGTGAAGGAAGAAAGGTTCCCACACACTAGAAGCCCCT
This sequence comes from Physeter macrocephalus, assembly GCF_002837175.3. Taxonomy (NCBI): domain Eukaryota; kingdom Metazoa; phylum Chordata; class Mammalia; order Artiodactyla; family Physeteridae; genus Physeter; species Physeter macrocephalus. The sequence goes on along the minus strand of NC_041226.1, from coordinate 27,062,692 downwards.
TCACGGGCGGAGACTGTGGGTGGCGGAGGGGGAAGCTCCGGAGCCTCGGAGGAGAGCGCAGCAGCGGGGTGCGGAGGGCAAAGCGGAGAGATCCCCGCACAG
>NC_041226.1:27044530-27057440 GCF_002837175.3 Physeter macrocephalus | reverse complement strand
TGGGCATATACCCTGAGAAAACCATAATTCAAAAAGAGTCATGTACCACGATGTTCATTGCAGCTCTATTTACGATAGCCAGGGCATGGAAGCAACCTAAGTGTCCATCAACAGATGAATGGATAAAGAAGATGTGGCACATATATACAATGGAATATTACTCAGCCATAAAAAGAAATGAAACTGAGTTATTTGTAATGAGGTGGATAGATCTGGAGTCTGTCATACACAGTGAAGTAAGTCAGAAGGAGGAAAACAAATACCGTATGCTAACACATATATATGGAATCTAAGAAAAAAAAATGTCATGAAGAGATTAGTGGTAGGATGGGAATAAAACACAGACCTACTAGAGCATGGACTTGAGGACATGGGGAGGGGGAAGGGTAAGCTGTGACGAAGTGAGAGAGTGGCAGGGACATATATGCACTACCAGATGTAAATTAGATAGCTAGTGGGAAGCTGCTGCATAGCACAGGGAGATCACCTCTGTGCTTTGTGTCCACCGAGAGGGGTGGGATAGGGAGGGTTGGAGGGAGGGAGTCGCAAGAGGGAAGAGATATGGGAACATATGTATATGTATAACTGATTCACTTTGTTGTAAAGGAGAAACTAACACACTATTGTAAAACAGTTATACTCCAATAAAGATGTTAAAAAAATAAAAATAAAAATAAATAAAAGCATAGAGAGAATTCTCTTCTCATACCATATAAAATCACTGCCTAGACAAAAGGAGACTCTCATTTATGCAAAGCAAAGGACCAAACAGGTGTTAGTACAAAAAACAGATAATTTCAGGAGTCATAAACCAATTGCTTTGCTCTACATAAATCAAGAGAGAAATCAAGAACACACTTCCATGAATTAAATCACAATTTAGCCTTGTTTGCTTTGAAACATTGTAACAAGATTAGTGCAAACTGACATCTTCAAACATTTCACATGAGCCCAAAGGGAAGCCATTTTCTGACCCTGGTAAATTTACAGTCCCACCTAGTATGAAATGGAGCAGAATGTCTTTGATGTTTTCAGAAGAATATTTGCCGTAGCCCCTAGTTGACGCTTTCATTACCTTACTCCAATAAATCTTCACTTTCTGTTTACAAACAGAGCACTTTTGGCATCCATTCCTATACACAATAGGTCTGAGTTTGTTGCAGTATCTGACAAGGTGCTTTTTTGCTTTTTGGTTTGTGTTTTTTGCTTGTTTGTTTGGTTTCGTTTTATCAGTCTGTCCATCTTCAACTATTTAAAGGGCACTTAAGCCCCAATGCCTCACAATTCAAAAACATGAAATAAAATTAAAAAGCAGATGGAGAACAATTTCAAACTAGCCTTGACTTCATGTGAGTTTCTTGAGGTAATACATAGCCTCACATAAGCTCTGGCTAGAACTATGGTTTGCCCAAACTATTTGTCTATTCTATGGGAATATAGGGTTTGTTCCTTTTCCAGGGTGATTGTATAGAGGCTGTAGTAGCTCGGGAGAAAAAAGTGTTATTTTTCCCTCTAACAACAACAATTCCGAACCAAGATAGGTAAGGAAGGCAGCCTAATAAACAGCACAGAATAGAGTTCCTCTTTGTTAGACTGGGTATCATATTTTTTAAACTGAGTGAAGTGCTTGATTCAGAAGATTCTGAAAGAAAATCAGGTACAGGACAAGAGGGGAAATGGCAAGACTGGACTACTGAGTGAGAAAGGAGAAAAATGATAAATAGGTCTCGAGTTGTGGCTGCTTACTCTGAGGATAGGAATTCAACAATTGGGTTTATTTTTATAAACTCAGACCTTTGCCTCGAATGATGCCCCACTCCCCCCAACTATACTCTGTCACATGACAAAGTCATACCCATTATTCAAGCTTCAGCTCATACATCGTCTCTTCTGTAAAGCCTCCCCAACATCACAAAAGGAACTCCTTTCTCTCTCCTTTGTCCTCCTGTCTCACATAATCAGTCCCCTTTTTAGAGGAAGTCTCCCCTCCACTCTGAGAGCACCTTGAAGGCCCTGGGTTATTATTCATCATTTTCTCCCCAGGGCTTGTCATTACAGATGATGCAAAAATGTGCTTAATAAATGTATGCTGAATAAATCTAAGTGACTAACATTAAAAAAAATCAAACTCCCAGATACTTAAATTAGACAGACAACTAATAAAGCTCCACTCACTGTATGTCACGAAGACCCAGTATGAAATTAGGGAAACCTGCCAGAACATAGCAGTTATGAAATCAGCCTTGGATGTGACAACCCCCTAAGAGGAGTTAGCATAGAATACAGAGAAGAATTTTTACAGGAAAAGGAAATGAAAAATAATTATCTTTTATGTGGGGTTCATTTTCCAAAGGAATTTTAGCAATGGGCACATTTTTTTCATCAGGAAAAAAATAAAAATATATACCCTGGAATATCCCCATGTGCTATATGATTATATCCTGGGCAGAAATGTTATACACCGACATGTTTATAGAGCACATGGGCGAGGATCCAAGGAATCTCCTCCCACTCAGAAATTTCTCAGTCCCATTTATGAGAAGACACTTAAATCTATACTTAAAAGTACACTTACATTTAAAATGAATGCTGCATGGACCACTGTACAGATTACCATGGACATTGTCCAAATGTTGCCTCATAGTTATGGTAGGAACGTAAAGCTTATTGAAAAGGGCTGTTTCTTTTCCACAGCCCCTTTTCAAAAATATATTTAGGGATGCACTGACTTGCCAGAATTACTCAACTGCTGTATGATTTGAATAACTTTCTCCAGAAGAGTCTCTTAATTCTCTGCAGGGCATGAAGAGACATATATAATGAATACACACATTCACACATGCAAACATACATACTCACATGCACACACACACGGACATTCACACCCAGTGTGCAAACACTTTCACATACATGTTCACCCACATATATATTCTCTCTCTCTCTCTCTCACACACGCACACACACCCACGCACACACACACATCCAATTATCCAGTGAAAGTGGCTCAGTAAACAGGTTATTTCTAGAACAGCTATTATCTGACTCTCATGTGATGAAAGGGGGGGGGGTTCCTAGTGGGTTTCAGCCCAGTTGCCATTTGTATTTTATAGTAGCCATCAGTAGCAACCAAGTCTCAGAAATTGGAGTCTTGTTTATTATTAGCACATATTCCCACACACATTTCTGCTAAATATTAAGGATAGCAGCAGGTCTTGACACTATCAGAAATAAACTTGGTATTTTTAAATCTCAGGGAAGTGAGCTGTAATCACAAAATTAGGGCTAAGAAAAGCTGCATTCTTAGGCCTTAAAGTATCTTGGTGTTGCTTCTCTAACTCCAGTTAGTGAGTAAACCCCTTCTGTTCTTCCTACAAGGTTCCCCTTAGCTAGACTGGAAACCCCACAGGAAAAGGTCCTTGTGTGCCCTTCTCACCACTGGGACCCACAGCCATCACCGTAGTGAAGGAATGAGTGACCCTATGGATGCTGCAAAACTCTCTAGTTAACATTGATGTCAGCTAATTTGTGGACATTCACCATATTAGGGTCCTCTCCTCTAGAGAAGCAAAGGAGAAAATGGAAGCATGCCCAAGAAAACCCAGCCTTTCCCAGGTGTTTCCACAGCTCAGAAATTCATTTGTCAGCATCCTCTCTCTCCAGGTACTTGGTTTCCTTGTGGCAACTTCCTCCATTTAGAGAAGAGACTGAAGCCATGCATATGCTTTTCATATAAATTATCTTCATTCCTTCCCATAGTGACACTGGAGAGCAATGACTCAGCCTGTACTTATCAACAAAGGGGTAAGAACTGAGTAATTGTCCAAAGACACTAATCAGAGCAGCAGTGAATATGTATTATTTATAGCACACCTTTCCCTTAGGTGAAATATTTTGACCAGAAAATCAGATCATTATTGCAGATTTACACCTCATTTGTCTTACATAAGCATCATTTCACAATACTAAAGGCTAAAGAGAGTTAATCTAACGGTTTTTATCCAACCATTTGTACTAAATAAATAAAGTCCTAGAGTAGATTCCCAGCAAAAGTTTGAATAAAGATGTGCATAATTGTGTTACCTGGAGGTCCCACATAGTACATTTATATTATACCTTTTAACCGTATTGCAATTGAGAGAGAGTGGAGAAATACTTATAGGGTTCAAACTAGGAATAAGATCTGATTGATTTGTAAAACTGACTATATGCATTCTGCATCTATCGTGTATTATTTATATATTTTTTTACACAGATGAAAAGATACATACAAATCTATCTACACAGAGTTTTCCCACCCAATCGTGCTTCCTGCATTTTTAGGAATTGTAGCATCTGCAAAGCTACAATAAAATTAAAAGAAAGAGAAAAGACAACAAATGTGTCTTTGAAAACTGTGCCAAGGAAGAGCCCCTTTAGCCTGAACTAAGCCCCAGTGTTCAATTTGTCTCTGCCCCAGACGAAACAGTACCCATTTGGAATGCTACATGAAGATGTTTTGCTTCTGTGGAGATAATTGGCTCTAAACAGACATAGTAATTAGCAGCATCAGGTAGCTCAGGCAGCATTTGGTCGCCCATTGCCTATTTATTTGTGAGCAAATGGGAGGGTGTAGGGGTGACAGGAACAGATGGGGAAGAGATACAGGCACTTCACTGGTGCCTTGCATGGATGCCTCATGCTGTCTTTCTCCCTCTGGCGCCATCGTTAGTGCCCTGACTTCTGAGCCAGGTCTGAAGAGCCCTGGGCAAGTGCAGATGCCACCAGCTGTTCTGGCTGCCCTTCCCCATTGCCTGCTCCTTGTCCTCCACTCACCTGGCACCAAGAGGGAATTTCTGTGCTGATATCTTCAACCTCTGCACTCTTTGGTTTCACAGTTGAAGACTTTTTTTTTTTTTCAACAAAAACAAGCCAATAGGGTTGTAGTTAGAGGTTAATTGGGCATAAAGGCAAAATGTGAAAAGACCCAGCTGTTCCTCTCAGGGAGGATTGCAGAGAGTTATTATAGCTGATTGCTACCTTTCAACACGATTCTCTAGTCTGATGGCAGTACCAGGGACCAAGAAGTGACCAAAGTCATGGGGAAGGAATGCCATGTAGAAATGCCTGTAAAAGGAGGGCCAGGGGCATGGGGAGCCATGAAAATGGACAAGTACAGAAAAGGAAATAACTATAAAAGAACCATAATGGAAATTTTTGGATAAAAATAGAATGGCTAGTGTTCATTGAGCCATTACTACTGCTAGGCACCATAATAAGCAATTTACATAGACAACACTATGAGCTTGGTAACAGTATTACCCCCATTTTACAAAAGAGAAAACATGGGCCTAAAATACAGGTTTTTAAAAGTGGTTGACTGCCACTCATCTTATTAAGTACTGGCCTGCAATTCAGACCAAGAAGTCCCTTTCTAAGGCTCCCCTGGGAGTCCAGGAGACTGGAGTTCTGCTTCCGGGCCAGTTTCTGTATAGTAGGGTAAGTGTCAGCAAGTCACTGAACTTCAGTATCTATCTCTACAGACAAGAGTGGCGATTCCGAACATGATAGACAGCCTCCTGCCTCAGAATCATCTGAAAAGCATATTTAAAACATAGATTTCAAAGTCTCTTCTTAAATCTAATAAATCAGACTCTCTCTAGCAAAGTGCCCAAAATTGCATTATTAATAATCCCCAAGGATTTTTAGTTTCAATAAAATTTAAGGACTTCTGGACCAGTTGATCTCTAAATCAAAAATGATATGGCTATGGTGGTTGATATGACACCCAAGTAATTTTTTGCATTATTTATACTTAAATGTTGCTTATTTGAAAGAAAACTCAAATTAGTTTTATTCAGTATAAATTATTTTACTCAAAGAGGTGATTTTGAATGACTTTTTTTTTTTATTTCCAAATTTCAAGCTCATCTTCAAAAGGTAAAGATGGTTTTCCAAGCACTGAGGAAATGAAAACCCTGAGGTTTAGGACTATTCTAAAATTGCCCTAAGCCATGCAGCATTTTCGGAAACAGAACTCTATGGGATGATTTTTCTTTTCAAGTTCAAATCATTTTTATTTAAGCACTGATTTTACAAAATGTGATCGTTCAAAGGGTGAACTAAATTTACAACTTAATTTGTTCATGTATTGATAAATTGCCTTCAAAATACATTGGAGCTAGATGTGTATATAAGATTTTACATGCGTTTTGGAAAAAAATCATCCAGAAGCAGCTGCTTTTTCAATAAACTTGGCCAGTTTCACATCTCTTTTGGTCAGTCCTCTGCAGTAATGCAATGTGAGAGTTATCTGGACCTTGTACACATTGAACTACTCCGGGTGATGATTCATCTTCTCTGCTTGTAGGGCAACTCAGGACATAAAGCCAAATGCCTGATTAAAATTTTTGAAAGAGAACTCTTTGTAGATGGCATCTCTCTCACTTAATTCCGACCATCCTGCTGCTTTACGGTCAAGTATAACTTGGTTCCTCTCCTCTGCTGTCAACCAGTGAGCATCTGCTGACGTGGCGGTGAGGCTCTGGCTCCTGCCCTGAAGCCCCGCGAACCAGCGCCACGTCGCATCCCGCACCCCCAGCACCCCAAGAGCCCTATGGGGATGATTTTAAAGGAGTCAATACTCTTTTCAATGTATGAACTCTTTTTTTTTTTTAATAAAGCTTGATTACCTGTAATCATAGCTCCCAAACAGAAAACTATGTTAGGTTGAACCATATGAAATTGCTTTTTTTACTTGCAAAAACAGCGATTTCATACGGCTCAACCTAATGTTTGTGCGTGTGTGTGCGTGCACGCGTGCGCATGCCCACATGGACCGGGCATAATTCCTGAGACTAGAATATTTATGTATCAACTTGCTGGGTCCTCGTAATGCAGTGCTGCCCTCTCAGTGCATTCTCAAGAAATATTAGATATTGATGGTGAAATTTTCCATTTGACTTCCCAGACTTTATCTTACATCCTAAGATCTTAATAAAAAGGCAAATATTCACAACTATAGCAGGCCAATCAGTGATCAAACTAAAAATCTAATAACTTCTTTTTCCTATCCGTTCCCAAGCATACAAGCATGTGCATTCAACCCATAAAGCCACACAATTTCCCACATGTTACTCTTGCATATATGAATTTACGGTGTCTTTTGAAAGACGGCTTTAGAGTCGAACAGATTTTGTCAGCTGCTTGTTTTCCCAGTATTCAGGCCATTTTCCTCAAACTAAATATTCATTCGTTGTCACTAAAAACATATCAATAGGAGAAAGACATCTAAAAATTACAAATTAGGTGAAATGACATGGATCTGCATAGACTGAATGTTTGGGGAAGAAATAAAAGCGATTGAGCTCACTCTGCTAAAAGAAGTGTCTGTGCCTCTTTCCCCTCTGCGTCTCCTTCCTCTGTGCCCACCTCTGAGTGCCAGTGGGATTATTTGGCAGCACTGGGCTCTAAGTAAAGCTTCTAGAAGCTCTCATTCAGCAGTGAAATTGTTGTCTTCCTCTGATCCTCAGATTATGGAGATGAGGGGATGAATGTACAGCACCAAGATTCCCTACCGAGATAGCTTTTCACTCTTTTCAGTGAGAAAAAGATCAAAAGGAAACTGGCTCATTAGCATACCAAAGGAGACAAAAACCCCTAGAGCTTTATCGTTGTTGCAATCCAATAATAAACACCCGAGTACAAAAAAGATTATTTGATAATGACACACGGAATTGAAAGCCTTTGAAACAGCAGCTTCTAGAAAAAAAAAATATTTTTGGAAGGGAAAATATCCATAATTATACAGAATAATGCTTATCCATTGGGGAACAGCTCTTGGTTCCTGGAAGAGCTACTTGCAGAACTACTTTGCCTAAGAACGGTGGTGTGGATTGCCTTTATCTGAAACACTCAAAAAGCCTACAAAAGGTTTCAAATCCCTTCCCAAGTAAACATTCAGTGCTTTCATATTCCCAAAAATTAAACACAGAATTCTTGTCTTAAAAATAAGTGTCCCCTTTTCCCATACCAGGGCCCAGTCAAAGGCTTGAACTCAAAACCAGAGGAATTTACAAAACTTTAGGACTCATTATTCTTCTCAACAGCATTTTCTGGTTTAGAAAGTCTGGAAGTCTCTGCAAATATGCACTTTTTTAAAAAAAGAGAGAGAGAGAGAACAAAGCAATTGTTTAATTATAAACAAGTTACTCTGAGACACACATATAGGAATCCACCAGGACCACAGAGAGAGACAGCCTTGAAAGAAAACTAGACCCTTACTCTTTGGGTTAATATTAATATTGTAGTGATTTTCTTCAGACATTGAGAGGATGATAACCAGCAGGATATATTTTTCAGTAGTCACGGTGGGTTTGACTAAGTTGTAAGCATATCTGCCTCCTCCTCCAAGGCATCTGTAGACCATGTTGGTCAACATTGGGCATGTGGTCAAACCTGGCTTCCCCATGAGAAGTTGACTCACATCCAAGTCAACTCGAGGACCTTTCTAGGACAGAAGACTGTGGGACTCTGAATTTGGGGAGCAGGAACTAATAGAGAACTTCTGCATAAAGGAACACAGTTGCCAAGCCCTAGTTCTCATTTAAAATGCCTACTGTTCACAGAGAAGGCATTGATATTATTTTGCTTGGAGATTACCCAGGTAATTATAATGGACTTGCCTGCAACCCTGGCTCTAAGCCATTTGAATAAAAAAAGCCCAGAGTCCTGGGTTATTAATACTTTATCCTGTTTCTAAGCAAAGAATCATTGTTAATGAGTCAAATGGTAATGACTCTTTATACAAATCTGAATTTAAATGAATAATGCCTCTCCTGTTTTATACATTTTTAAAAAATAATAAATAGATGAGAAATATACCTTTGACTGGCCATCAAGTATCCTACCTTTCTTTATCTCTGGGACCTCTAGTTCCTCTCAGATTTGACAAGATCACTCAAGGACCTTATTTTGTTAGTTTCATACAGAATTATTTCTTTGTTCCTTTTTATAAATTGCCTGTTGGCAGTGAAACAAGCCCCAAATCAGAATTTTACTTAGAAAATGTGTCTGAAGGAATAAAATAAATGCCATTTACCCACCACTCCAAAGTATTAATTAGACTTAGCTGTTTGCCAGCTAAGTACCAGAGGAGCCCATGGTGATTAGCTGCACTAATTGGAATTTCAAGTGGCGCTGATAACCACACAAAGATAATAGGATTATACCTTCCCTCGCTAAAAAAAAAGTAGCTTTGTCATAACTGTTTAGATGATGGCTTTAAGCTGTTTCACACCTAACTATCCCCAGAGAAAGGGAACATTTTTAGATTCTATTTTTATTCCTACAGAGACAGAGAGAAATAAAATTCTTTCAGGTAGTAACAAAAGTACAAAGGAATGTCCCTCTCTGTCACTCCATCTCAACTTGCTCTCCAAGAAGCACAGAAAAGCAAATTTATGTGACCACCAACAGCAATTCAAACTGAGTCAGAATGTCAGTTAGACCTGTCTGTCTCAGCAGGAATATATTTTTGTTTTGGTTTGCAGAAACTCTGTCAGAAATTGATGAACACCTCCATTCCCAGGATGACCAGAGCTATAAATACAACTCATATTTGGGAAAGCTGGGCAGATGTTCTTATTCACATTTTATACATTAAGAAACTATCATTTGAAGAGGTTGAGTCTTTCCCAGTATTCTCTTCACTTGAGAACATTCCACGTTTATAGAAATGTGGCAATTTCCAAACCTAACAGGTCCCACAGGTGTCAAGGGGCAGAGCAGGACTCCACAGCTTCTATCCTCTATCTGCTCACTGGGACCCAGGCGCTGGACTCTCTCCCTGGGCTGAACTGCCTCTTTGGGGTTCAGATACCTCTATTTAATCCCCACAGGTAAAACCCCAATGTGGTGGGGAGCTACAAACGCTATGAGTGGGTCACGTTCACTGTCTTACCTTCCCCTTGGATGTCCAGGCCAGCTTATGCAGACAATGGCATAAACAATCATAAAAGAAAATTGCATGAGAAAAAAAAGAGGGTGGGGCTGGAAATCTTCTTTCTCAGGTGTTAAATATTCGAAAGAGATAAATTAACATTGATTTGTTTCAAGTAAATATGAAGAGCAAATGCTGGTCACAAAGTTACTTGCACTTGTAATCAGAGTTCTGGTGGCCATGAGGAAGAAATTTTACCCCTGGGTTGGTCAGGTCCAGTCAGCAACTTGAGGGGCCATAAGGTGTTTTCCAATGTAGAAGCAAGACCTACATTGCAAACCTCTCTAGTTTGAAAAAAAAAAAGGATAAATTTAATTGCACAACCATTGGTTTTACCCACAGTTGAAAGCGTGCCTTCTCCAGCACATGACCTGGCTCACATGGAGAATCTTAGGAGGTACAGAAGCCATGTGGAATTGCCATAGCCACCTAAGGAAGCCTGAAAGGCCAACTTACCCCTACATATCTACATCACAGGCACAGGCATAATTTTAGATACTCTTTAGGTTGAGACCTTACATTTTTAGGATACTCTTTTCTGTTATTATTTTATCCAAGAAAGCAATGATTACTCAATATCATATTACTGAAAATGAGTTTGGGGAACCTGAGTCAAAAGCAAGGCCTTGGCGGAATCAAAGAAGGTAGAGATAAATGTATTAGTGTAAAGAAAGACAGGAAAAATATGGGTAGATCCTGAAGCCTTTTCTGGGGGAAATCTAGCAGACAACAAAGTCTTCCTAGGAAAAATGTAAGAATGGTGGGCTCCAGGGAGAGGAAAAAGGTGGGAAAGAGTTCACCAACAGGTGAAGAGAAGTGAATCAAAGATGAACTTTTCTCACTTTGAAATTTTCACTTGGGTTATCAAATAACCAAAATAGGTTCTCTGGTTCACATGATTTTTAGGGTGACTAAGAATTAGTTCCTCCCTAGAATATAAGCTTCAGGCAAGCAAACAAACTGTTTTATTTATTTCTGTACCTTAATGACAAATACTATGTGTCTGGCTCATAAGAAGTACTCAGTAAATATTTTATGAATTAATGCATGAGTGAGGAAAGAAGGAAGGAAAGAAGGAGGGAGGGAAAATAGAGAGAAAGAGAGAAAGAAGAAAGAGAAAAAGTAGGAAAGAAAAGAGAACTATTGAATGCAATTTTTTCGAAGTCTAAGAAAACTGAATCTTTGGCAGTGAGAAATTTTAATAATGGCAATTATGGCTATTCATGCTATAACTTTTGATTCAGAAAATATAGGAGATCAAATAAAATGTGTATTTATTGTCTTAAGGAAATAACCTGGAAGAGATTTTTGTTTGTACTTCTGTGTTAGTAGAGAATGGAAGGGCAGTAAAGCAATAGCTATTGGAAGCTGGAGAAAAAGGGTCCTGAGTTATGTACTGACAGTACAACTAGTAAAACAGCCCCTTAAGATAACTTGAAAATTTGAAATTGGTACCCAGAGTTGAAGTAATGCTACAACAAAAACCTAAAATAGTGAAGTGAGCAGAGACCTGACAAACCTCAAGAAGACTCTTAGTAATAGTTAGTAAAGCAGTAGGAATTGCTTTTTGAAGCTGGAGAAAAGAAAACCCAAGTTATGTATGTGCAGATTAATTAGCAAAACTGTCATCTACAGTAACATGGAAAACAGAAAGGATACCTAATTTGTAGATCCAGCTAAGGATGATACAGAACGCTGAAAGTAGCACTTGACGTCTTTTAGTTGCTTAAGATAAGTTATGGAAGGAGTAAGATGAGCTAAAATAGTAACTTCATTTTCAAGCAGAATTTAAAGCAAATGTAAAGGAATTGGGGGTTTAAATATAAAACAAATTCTTATCCCCAGTGTAAGTTGGTGTAATATGTTCAAAGTAAGAAATTGCCTCAAAAAAATATCAAATCCACGGCACTACCAGTAAAAGGAGACCTCGAAATAAAGATTGAATCAAAGATGTAGTTTATGAGAACTCAGAAAGATTTAGGGCACTGCCTCATATACTCCTGGCTAGACAAATGGGCTTTAATAATCCTCAGGACTCATAGAATCTCTCATCTAGGAGGAAAAAAAAAAAAAGGTCTTCTAAGTATATTAAGGGCACAGTCCTACAGCACCCTGACTTGCAGGCAAAATTAGAAAGGTCCCAGTCTTTATGGATATGACAAAACTAAGGTCTAATGAAGTGAACCCATAATAAGATTTATAAGAAATCCACAAAGTTTTTAAGAGAATTATACAATATCAACACTGCCAGATTGGACTAAAAGAGACAGAAGTATTTCAAAATGAAACTTGAATTTCAAAATTAAAAGAAGACCTTATCCTCTCAACCTTTTTTGTGCAGGAAGAAAACTGAAAAAGTGACTCAGTTGCAGCCATGGAGAACCACCACCAGGTATCAGAACTAGGCCCTAACCATGAAATTGGCATTATGTACCCAACTAGATTTCAGACTTGCTAAAGACTAGTGACTCATATTTCTCCCATTTCCCCTCTTTGAATAGGTGCTTTTGTTTCCTGTCCTTGCTCCATGATTTTAGGTTGTGGGTGGTGATCAGAAGGGGTAAAGATAATTTATCTATTTACCTTAGAGGTATTCAGCTTGAAAGCCACCACACCTAAGAAGCCTTATCCTCCCTGGACCTGATTTAGACAATGAGATTCTAGACTTCAAGCCTGAGTCTGATGCTCTAATGGAATGAAACTATGGGATACTCAGAAAGGGTAGAATGTAAAGTTGCCTCCTTGATTGACTCTGCACTTGACTATGGAACAAGCTTTGGTTTTAATTGAACATTAGCAAGTGCAATGCCAGAAAAGGCTTAATAAGCAACTATGTATTGGGCTTATCCTTTTGGAATGCTCCATCTTTATTTTTATTTATTTATTTTTTTTGCGGTACGCGGGCCTCTCACTGTTGTGGCCTCTCCCGTTGCG
>NC_041226.1:27034617-27044297 GCF_002837175.3 Physeter macrocephalus | reverse complement strand
GGACTCTCAACCACTGCGCCACCAGGGAAGCCCTGGAATGCTCCATCTTGAAACCCAACTGCCATACTGTGAGGAAGCCCAAGCTAGAAAGAGAGAGAGGAAAGGCCACAGAGAGATACAGAGATACCTAGATAGCCTCTGCAATTACAGTCATCCACCTAAGTCATTAATGAAGAATGAAGACATCTTGGACATTCCAGCCTAGCAGACATGGAGCACAGATGAGCTTTCCCCACCAAGTCTGGGCCAAATTGCAGAATCATGAGTGCGTACATGATTGCTGCTGTTTTAAACCACTAAGTTTTGAGGCGGTTTATTATATAGCAATAGATAACTAAAACAGCTTGTGTGTGTTTCTTTTTTAAAATAATTTTTTATTTTTATAAATATTCTGTGTGACTTAATTTTCTCATTACTTGACTTTAATACCTAAAAATGTGTTGGAGGGTTCCAAATTCCAGCAATTTAGAGGTTCTCTTCAATTGGGTTTCAGTTAGTATAATACAGTATAAGAATGATTATATTACATTTTGAATTATATGAGAAAGCAAAAATAAGCACTAACTTTTCAATAGAAGCTGAAGAGCCTTAGGACATACTGGTGCTGAGATCACAGGGAAGTTATTCTCCACCATATTATCCTGTTCTATTTTCTTTATAGCATTTATTACGGTATGCAGATATCTCACTTATTTATTTGGTCACCCCTTTGTCATCCTTGCGCCACACTGGAATGTAGCCTCTAGTCTGTCTTTTGTATGTTGGACCACCAGCATTTAGAACATTGCCTGGCACATAGTAAGGGCTCAATAAATGCAATATGAAACACAGTGCTAATATAAAATATACCTTTTAGGGGAAAAAGTGCCTAAGGTAGAAATTACTAGTGTTCAGCAGCATTTCTAGTCCTCCTCCCCTTCCTGACATGTGGAAGATAACATTTCTTAGCCCCCTTTCATTTGGGTCATGATGGTCATGACACTAGTTCTGGCCAACAGACTGGGAGCAGAGTGACATATATCACTTTTCAGCTGAAACATTTAAGATCCAGTGCTGGTTTCCCCATGATCTCTTCTCCTGCCACAGGAAACACTGAAGTTTCATGCTGAGTTTCCTGGGGTGCCTTGCTCCCACAATTGAACATGACCACCTTGGAGAATTCTCTGGACCTGCAGAAGATTTTGCCTGAGCAAGAAATAAACTTTGTTGTATTGAGTCACTGAGAGTTAGGAGTTGTTTGATCCTGCAGCACAACCTAACCTATCCTGACTGACATAGTGCTTGGCAATGAGTTTGTATATTCTTGGAACTCTGTAACTATAAAGCTTGCATGGACTTATAGATTCAGTGACAATTTATTGAGTATCTGTTATGTACAAGGCACTCTGCTAGGTCAAAGAATAAAAATAAATATGAATTAGATACTACTTTCAAGGAGTTTATAGTTTTATAGGAGAGATAACTTGGGTACGTAAGGAACTGTAATACAGGGTAGAAAATTGTGAGGGTCGTAAGTTAGGTACAGGTAAAGTGTTATGGAAATCTACCTGAGATGGACATGATAAAGATTTCTTAGCCTAGATCCTTATAAGCATGGCAAACTATGAAAGTGAGAGGAATGACTTCCTGTTCATACCTGCCATAGTACAAAAGATCAAGCTGTGATGCCTGCTGTTTCCCCACATTCTCATTTCTCTGTACACTCCCTCTCTAGGCTTGTTATGGGTTGAATTATGTCCCCCCTCAAATTTATATGTTGAAGTCCTAACCTTCTGGTACCTCGGAATGTGATCTTATTTAGGGATAGGTTCTTTACAGAGGTAATTAAGTTAAAATGAGGTCATTAGAGTGTACCCCATTCCAACTTGACTGGTATACTTATAAAAGTGGAAATGTGAAGACAGGCATGAACACAAGAAGAATGCCTGGTGAACATCATGGTAGAGGTCGGGGTAATGTGTCGACAAGACAAGGAACACCAAAAATTGCCAGCAAACCCACAGAAGCTAGGAGAAAGGCATGGAAAAGATCCTTCTACACAGCACTTACCATGAATCAGCCCTCTTGACACTTTGATCTGGACTTCTAGCCTCCAGAACCAGGAGACAATAAATTTCTGTTGTTTAAGCCACCCAGTTGGAGGTACTTTATTACAGAAGCCTTAGCAAACCAATGCAGCCTTAAACAGACGTGGCAGATAGGGAAAGGAATAAAAGCCTGCAATGATTCAGCCAACTCCGTGTTCCAGCTACACATTATCTATTTCTCTTTCCTCTTCTTTCCTGGCAACAAATCAGGTTGATGAGAAAAAGGCGGAAAGTAACCAAAAATTTCTGGCTATCATTGCCTGTGATGGAAAAAAGGAAGAAACCTGGTGGGAACTGAGTTGGTTTTTCAGAATATCTAATCAAGCTACTGGAAAAAGAGTGGGTAGGGTGTGTGTGTGTGTGTGTGTGTGTGTGTGCGTGTGTGTGGTGTTTTTATTATGTTTGCTTTTTTTTCTTCTTTAGTGAATGTCTTTTAAGCACAGTTTTGATTTTTATCCCAAGCAACCAAGTTTAACAGAACATCTAAATTTTAAAATGCTCTAAAGCCTTTCAATGTTTGTGTTTGAAATTTTCTCAAGCTTATACGGGTGGGTAAAGCATTAGGATGGTTTGCTTCATATTATTACAATGGATTTCTAATTCATTAACACCCTGAGCCTTACACACACCAATACAGAGAGGTCCCTTTGGGTACATTTCCCGCTTTTGATCTCTCATGCTCCTTTCATACATAAGATGTGACATGAGTAATGACACTAGCTCTTAATATGGTTTCTAAAAGTGCTTCTGAAAGCAATTTCAAGTGAGGAGAACCAAAATATTTGGAGTAATGTCAGCATCTCTGGTAGAATAGACCCTACAATCTCCCCTGGTGACCACTTTAAAATGCAAATCTCTTTAGTTACTTAAGTTCTGATTCTTTTTTTTAATCTCAGTAGTTTGCAGTCACAGCTAGGATTCTAAACACGCATTTTGCTTCTCTTAAAGGTAAGCCAGCCATTGCCAACACACTTCTAGAGTGACAAAATGAGTATTGCCTTACTAGGCACCTTACAAAATAGATAAATGACACAATCTCTGCCTTCTAGGGAGGATAAAAAATAATAATGGAAGAAATGGTATTTCCATAAATGCATATATTAACATTTGACTTCTTAAAAAAAAATGCTCAGCTAAAAAAATAATTTCCCTTGAAGTTAAGAAGTTTTCTGATAGATCTAACATTAAAGGGAAAAAGAAAAAGGTTGTGGGGCTAATAATAATAATTAGCAGTTATGTTGGCACTTTCTATCTTCAAAGCATTTTATGAAATATTAACTTGCTAATCTTCCCAACGTTCTTGTCAATTTTATAAAGCTTTAGCCTGTTCTGATGTTCCCTCCAGTATAATTCCATATAATATGTGAACATTCATTTGATTTTAGCAAACAAACACTACTGGAGATCTGATCAGCCCACACAGTGTCTGATAAACCCAGTCAGCTCACAAACTTTAGTGTGAAGAAAAGATGGTACTTCCTGCCTCATTAATCCAAAGACTCACTGAAAATTGAAGGTTCTGAACTTATTTACAAAACAGAAACAGACTCAGGCTTCGAAAACAAACTTACGGTTACCAAAGGGGAAAGGTGAGGGAAGGGAGGATAAATTAGGAGATTGGGATTAACATATACACACTACGTACTATATATAAAATAGATAATCAACAAGGACCTAGTATATAGCAAAGGGAACTCTACTCAGTACTCTGTAATAACCTGTATGGGAAAAGAATCTAAAAAAGAATGGATATATGTATAACTGAACAACTTTGCCGCACACCTGAAATTAACACAACATTGTAAATCAACTATATCCCAATACAAGATAAAAATCAAATAAAAAAATTGAAGGGTCTGCCTAGAAAAAGGGTTATCACTTTAAGCACCTAACCATATTTTATGAAAATGGGCTTTTTCTGTGTTTTTCTCTCTTTAAATTATGAACTCTTCAAGGAAAAAAACTGTGTTTTTCATATCATTTCCAAGGATTATTTTACCTGTGTAGGGTCAGATTGATGCCTAAAAAACATTAGTTGAGCACTACAAATGAAGTCTTTCTTGAGAACCTATTATTAAACTGTGAAGAATAAATAACACATGGAATCTTTCCTGCTCTCTTGGAACTTAGCACAGAAGAGGAAGCAAGAGTTATGTACAGAAAATAATTAGACACAAAATACAGAATACAACTAAGTGCCATGATGTTTGGCACAAGAAATAAATGCTAGGGGAGGATTATAATTTTGTCTTTTCAGTCCATTAACCCCACCTCCTTCCTTTGAGTTTATACATGTTTGTCTAACCAACTTTTGACCTGCAATAAATCATTACCATAGTAAAATATTACATTTCTTAGAATGCTTAATACAGAAACTTCACTCATTTGGGAATTATATACATATTAAAAAAGTTTCTTCCTGTACAAAACAACAAAAACATACAGAAATAAACACACACACACACTCACACACACACTGGACTCTGACGCTGACCCACGGTCTAAATTAAAGCCTTAGGGCGTTTTGAAGAAAAAGTAACATAGCTCCAAGCTTTAATTGAAATTTGTATGACTTTTAAAAATTTGAAGAACTTTTTTTTTACGTAAAAGAGAATTTACTTAAATTCTTCTTAAGGTGGAAATTTATTTTTCATTCCTTTTTTTTTCCACATGGGAATTTTGTCGCAATTGTGGAAATCCACAGCCCCACTACACATGTGAATCCATAGTGTTTTTTCCAGGAAATTCTGAAACTTGTCAGGATATTCTACAGGTACCATAAATTGACATGTCCAAACAGAATTCATTATCTTCCCATCAAACCCAAATTTATTCTTTCTCCCAGCTAGGAAGTCCCCTAAACCTGGGGCCATCCTTCATGCTTCCCTCTCCCGCTTCTCCATCTTATCCGCAATGAAGTCCTATCTATTCTACCTCATCAATACCACTCTAATCCCTCCCTCCCTGTATCTCCGCTCTCTCAGCCGCGTTTCAGGACCAAGGTCAGTGCATCCTTCTAAGCAACCTCATCACACCTTACCCGCCACCCCATCCACTCCAGCCCCCAGACTCTCCCTTCCTCAAGCCAACCTTTTCTTCACCACCTGTACCAGTTACTTTATTGTCTCTTGAGTACCAAATATACCCTTCTCTGCCTTGCTTGGAGATACTGGAGCTGAACCTAATAAACATTTCTTTTGCGAGGGGGCACAGTGTCAGGTCTTGTCAGTAGAGGGCGCTGAAGGGAGACTGCAAGAGGAAGGGGCTTCTCTTCCTGGTTCCAGTGCTTTTGTTCCTACTGAGCGTTGAGCGTAATTTCTCGCCATTCCACAGTTCCCTTGCTGGTGGTGTCCAGGAGACCCAGCGACGCAAACCCTCCCACGAGTTCCTTCCACACTCCACCAGGTGGCTCCCTGCTCGCCAGCCCAGGCTGCAGCACCTCAGCGAACTTCTCTGCCCTCTACTGGACCACACTAATGAGTCATACCCTTGGCGGCAGAGAGGGGAAACTCTTCCAGTTTTGTACTTTCCTTGCGTGCTCTCTCTCAGTCCCATAAGTAATGATTGCTTTCTACATCTTATGCCTGTATTCTTGAGGGTTCCCTTTAGAGTTCTTAGTGGTAATAACCTTTAACTAGTTAAAAATTTGTATTTAGTTTTCCCTGTTTAAATTACTATTGTGTGTTCATTCTCCTGACTGGTTCACCACCTTTGTTCTAAATATACATCCAAACCTGCTAAACCTTGCAGCAACTTCCCACCTTATATAACGTTAAATCCGTATTACTTTGGGAACTATAATCATACAGTGTGGCAGTCTCCACAGATCAGATGGATGACCCATGAGGATTAAACTACTACTTGCCCTGGTTGTTGGTGGACACGGCGTTTGACCACAGATACCAGGGGTTACTCAGACATCCCCTACTTGCCCTTGTTCACTGCAGCCCACCTCCAGCTAGAGCTGTTGGACCACAGCACTCACTGCCCACAAAGCTTCATGGTACCCAGGGGTAAAACAAACCCAGCTAGATAGAATAGTACTCAGTTTTTCCCATCATCCCAGCTCAGCCCAAAGGCCTTCAATACATTCCCTGAAGGGAGAAAGTCCACTGAAAGAATTCAAAACATGTTTGAGACAAACTTTCTCCTTGCTGAAGTCACAGAAATGGCTGGTTCTACCTGTTTCCCTCTAAGAGGCCTGCAGTCACATGACAATGACTAGTCCTAGGCTGCCGTATCTTTCACCCTTCCCACAGCCATCACCAGGAGCCCATTTCACCCCATCCTTCACAGCACTCTTCAGGTTTATCTGTCAGGACAAAGGATCCAGATTAAAAATGAAACAACCATTTCTCTTGCTTGACAAAGGCAGACCGACTCTGCCAAATTTCCTTCCCTATCATTGGGGAACAGAACTTTAGGAAATAAATAATAAATGCCTAGGGCCACCTAGCTTGGAAGACTTAGGGACTCCTTTTCTTAGTGCAACAATTATTCCAGTTAATAGGTTAAGGGATATATATATATATATATATATATATATATATATATATATATATATATATATATAAGATTACCGGTAATCCTTTCACACTGTTGTTTGGTACTTATTTGAGATGCGGGGCACACATATTGATGGATTAGCTCCCCTCTCTCCTTACTCATATCCTTAGAATGATACCACTTCCTGCTATCTTCTCTTGCAGAATAGAAATGAAGAATAGTTACACTAGGGGAGTTATTACAATCAGGCTCTTTCATATCTTTAAGGCAATTACAGGCAAAGACAAGAGTGCCTAATGCACAGCATTTCCAGAATTTGTAATTTCGACATCTCATCTTGCCAAGCCATGATAACATCCAGATGTTGCCCTATTGAAAGGTGCTAAATAGAATAAGCCTCGAGCCAAGAGCACTTCCATGTTTTATTTGGCGGGCTTCCAAAATCTAAAGTGTACTTTTTTTCTTTACAATAACAGAAATTCAGTGGTTTAGGAAATAATGTTCTGGTCTCCATGATGCCTTAGTGTCTGATAATAATAAGAGCAGCAGCAATATTTTAACAAACACTTATATAGTGCTGTGTGCTTTTCAAATATTAATTCAGTTAATTCCCTCTGGGTTCTCGCCTGAGTCAACCACCTTCACCACAAATTTCTCCAGATTGTTATCTAATTTTGGACAGGGTAAAATGCCACTTCTTCCAGGGTTGTTTGCAAGTAATAAGAAGGAAACTGACCCTCGTTGAAGACTTTGCCAGGGGCTGAGATAGGCAGTCCTCATAAATCCACAAGGAGAAGGTACTGTGCTCATTCACAGAGTTTGCCTAAGACTTTGGGAGAAGGAAATTAAATCCTAAAGTCCACACTCACCGTCACATTCTGGGTGGGAGTTACATAGGAGCCATTGAAGGTGATGGGGCTTATTTTACAGAGTGGACTACACATGCTAGAAAAGGACTGCCTGCTCTACTCACCCTGCAAGTCCTTTCCAAGTTCCTGGAACGTCTCTGTGAGCCCTGCACTCAGTACCCCTACATCTCACAGACATGGGCCTTGCCGTGGGATGGCACACTGTGCTAAGGGGGCACTTAGGGGGGCACATAACCCAGCCTTCAGATATCAAGGATGGCTTCCCAAAGTCCAAGCCACGACCTGAACAAATGAAAAGGCATTGCATAGCTAGGCCCAGAGAGCCTTCATTTTCACTCTACTTACCATTTCTCTTGAGTTGAAGGTCTGGGGGTGGAAGGATAACTTTAAAAGTCCAGTGTCAGATGCATCTCTTTAGATTTGTCCTGTTCTGAATTTTCTTTAATGAGGCTAGAAATCTCACTAGTTTCTTATCCCAAGAAGGTTCTTTATGGCATTCCCAAGCTCCTTTTAGGAGTCAGCATGAACTTTCTGGCTGTCCTTAGCAGAAGGATGCAAATAGAACCCACAAATCTCTTACCCCTGTGCAAATGGATGAAGTTAGGGTCAGTTGAGTGCCCTCTGAGTGAGAAAGAGAGATGCTTATCTTAGATTCACTCATAAAGTTGGAACCTGTCTGAACAACAAACTGTCCTAGGGAAATAGCATCTTTCTCTATGGATACAGCACAAGGTCAAGGGGTCTAGGCTAGGGCATCCCATGGACCAAAGTTGAGAGTAGGGTAACATGCCTCTAGGTCACTGTCAAGGAACAAAATACAGGGGTTGTTCAAAGACGTAGTATCCTAAGAATTTTCAAGTCAGTCTAAAAACAGATATTCTGAAATCTAAGAATATCTAACCCTCTTACAGATGCTTCGGAGCAGAACACCCAGGCCAGAAACACACTGCCACGTTTGTTCATGGATGTGTTAACAGCTGCCACCATCCTCTAAATGACTTTCTTTCTAAGCTACTCGGATCCACTGGGATCCACACTTTATAAGGCCTCACAGCAACCCTACACCCTGTGTGTCTGGAATGAAGGCAAAGAGAAAAAACTTCCCTTCCTACCAAAAAAAAAAAAAAAAAAAGAGAGAGAGCATGAAACTGAATGTAACTCAAAGAGTTTTTGTGAGCACATATTATTTGGGAACACAGAGATAAGAGAGATGTGGCCTATTCTCCCTGGAAGAGCTCCTAGAGCCCAAAGTAAAAGACAGATTGATAACAATAATTGGTAAACAATCCAGGCCTTCATTCATTCATTCAACAAACATCCCTTGCTCAGTTTGGAGGTAAAAGCATATGCAAAGTCATACATGAGTACAGAGATGCCATGCTGTACCAAGGAGATCCAAAAAGAAGTATGAAAAAACTGAACAATCTAAGCTAAGGAAGGATTCTAATGTGTGCTTGCCCACCCTGCTTAGAAACTCCTTATATCAAGGGGAAGGTAAGAGTTGGGATGTTTGTAGTTAGCAGGGAAGAGAAGTGGTATTTATTCAGCACTTTCCTTATAAATCCCTGAGAGGTCCATGAAGACTGTAAGCTTCTTGAGAGCAAGAATCATGTCCTACTCAACCCAGGATTCCAGTACTTGATATAGAATAGTTAATTAATATGTGTATATTTTTTAAAATCTTTGCCAATATGATTGTTTTTTTTAATAGATCTTTATTGAAGTATAATTGCTTCACAACACCGTGTTAGTTTCTGTTGCACAACAAAGCGAACCAGCCATATGCATACACATGTCCCCATATTCCCTCCCTCTTGAGCCTCCCTCCCAGCCTCCCTATCCCACCCCTCTAGGTCATCGCAAAGCACCAAGCCGATCTCCCTGTGCTATGCTGCTGCTTCCCACCAGCCAACTATTTTATATATTTTATATTTTATATATGTCGATGCTACTCTCACTTTGCCCCAGCTTCGCCCGCCCCCCCATGTCATCAAGTCCATTCTCTACATCTACCTCTTTATTCCTGCCCTGCAACTAGGTTCAACAGTACCATTTGTTGTTGTTGTTTTTTTAGATTCCATATATATGAATTAGCATACGGTATTTGTTTTCCTCCTTCTTACTTACTTCACTCTGTATGACAGACTCTAGGTCCATCCACCTCACTACAAATAACTCAATTTCATTTCTTTTTATGGCTGAGTAATATTCCATTGTA
>NC_041226.1:27032793-27034586 GCF_002837175.3 Physeter macrocephalus | reverse complement strand
TGAGGTGATACCTCATTGTAGTTTTGATTTGCATTTCTCTAATAATTAGTGATGTTGAGCATCTTTTCATGTGCCTTTTGGCCATCTGTATGTCTTCCTTGGTAAAATTCCTATTTAGGTCTTCCACCCATTTTTTAACTGGATTGTTTGTTTTTTTGATATTGAGTTCCATGAGCTGTTTGTATATTTTGGAGATTAATCCTTTGTCTGTTGTTTCATTTGCAAATATTTTCTCCCATTCTGAGGGTTGTCTTTTTGTCTTGTTTATGGTTTCCTTTGCTGTGCAAAAGCTTTTAAGTTTAATTAAGTCCCATTTGTTTATATTTGTTTTTATTTCTTTTACTCTAAGAAGTGGGTCAAAAAAGATCGTGCTGTGGTTTATGTCAAAGAGTGTTTTTCCTATGTTTTCCTCTAAAAGTTTTTTAGTGTCTGGTCTTATATTTAAGTCTTTAATCCATTTGGAGTTTATTTTTGTGTATGGTGTTAGGTAGTGTTCTCATTTCATTCTTTTACATGTAGCTGTCCAGTTTTCCAAGCACCACTTATTAAAGAGGCTGTCTTTTCTCCAATATATGTTCTTGCCTCCTTTGTCATAAATTAGGTGCCCATATGAGCATGGGTTTATCACTGGGTATTTATCCTGTACCATGGATCTATATTTCTGTTTTTGTGCCAGTACCATACTGTCTGGATTACTGTAGCTTTGTGATATAGTTTGAAGTTGGGGAGCCTGATTTCTCCAACTCCGTTTCTCTTTCTCAAGATTGCTTTGGCTATTTGGAGTCTTTTGTGTTTCCATACAAATTGTAAGATTTTTTGTTCTAATTCTGTGAAGAATGCCATTGGTAGTTTGATAGGGATTGCATTGAATCTGTAGATTGCTTTGGGTAGTATAGTCATTTTCACAATATTGATTCTTCCAATCCAAGAACATGGTATATCTCTCCAACTGTTTGTGTCATCTTTGATTTCTTTCATCACTGTCTTATAGTTTTCTGAGTACAGTTCTTTTACCTCCTTAGGTAGGTTTATTCCTAGGTATTTTGTTCTTTTTGTTGCAATGGTTGCAACAATTAGAATGGGGTTGTTTACTTAATTTCTCTTTCTGATCTTTCATTGTTAGTGTATAGCAATGTAAGAGATTTCTGTGCATTAATTTTGTATCCTGCAACTTTATCAAATTCATTGATTAGCTCTAGTAGTTTTCTGGTGGCATCTTTAGGATTTTCTATGTATAGTGTCATGTCAGTGGCAAACAGTGACAGTTTGACTTCTTCTTTTCCAATTTGTATTCCTTGTATTTCTTTTTCTTCTGTGTTGTGGCTAGGACTTCCAAAATTATGTTGAATAAGAGTGGTGAGAGTGGATATCCTTGTCTTGTTCCTGATCTTAGTGGAAATGCTTTCTGTTTTTCACCATTGAGTATGATGCTTGCTGTGGGTTTGTCATATATGGTATTTATTATGTTGAGGTGTGTTCCCTCTATGCCCATTTTCTGGAGAGTTTTTATCATAAATTGGTATTGAATTTTATCAAAAGCTTTTTCTGCTTCTATTGAGATGATCATATCGTTTTTATTCCTTAATTTGTTAATGTGGTGTATCACATTGATTGATTTGTGTATATTGAAGAATCCTTGCATTCCTGGGATAAATTCCACTTGATCATGGTGTATGATCCTTTTAATCTGCTGTTGGATTCTGTTTGCTAGTATTTTGTTCAGGATTTTTGCATCTATGTTCATCAGTGATATTGGTCTATAATTTTCTTTTTTTGTGATATATTTTTCTGGT
>NC_041226.1:27009039-27032217 GCF_002837175.3 Physeter macrocephalus | reverse complement strand
GTGTAGGGTTAGATTGTTTATTTGAGATTTTTCTTGTTTCTTGAGGTGAGATTGAATTACTGTAAACTTCCCTCTTAGAAATGCTTTTGCTGCATCCCATAGGTTTTGGTCGTTGTGTTTTCATTGTCATTTGTTTCTATGTATATTTTTGTTTCTTCTTTGATTTCTTCAGTAATCTCTTGGTTATTTAGTAGTGCACTGTTTAGCCTTCATATATTTGTGTTTTTTACAGTTTTTTTTTCCCTGTAACTGATTTCCGGTCTCATAGCGTTGTGGTCAGAAAAGATTGTTGATACAATTTCAATTTTCTTAAATTTTCTGAGGCTTCATTTGTGACCCAAGATGTGACCTATCCTGGAGAAGGTTCCATGTGCACTTGAGAAGAAAGTGTATTCTGCCACTTTGAGTGGGGGGGGGAATGTTTTATAAATATCAATTAGGTCTATCTGGTCTATTGTGTTATTTAAAGCTTGTGTTTCCTTATTTGTTTTCTGTTTGGATCATCTGTCCATTGGTATAAGTAGGGTGTTAAAGTCTCCTACTATTATTGTGTTACTGTCAATTTCTCCTTTCATGGTTGTTAGTATTTGCCTTATGTATTGAGGTGCTCCTATGTTGGGTGCATAAACATTTATAATTGTTATATCTTCTTCTTGGATTGATCCTTTGATCATTATGTAGTATCCCTCCTTTTCTCTTGTAACAGTCTTTATTTTAAAGTCTATTTTGTTGGATATGAGAATTGCTACTCCAGCTTACTTTTGATTTCCATTTGCATGGAATATCTTTTTCCATCCCTTCACTTTCAGTCTGTATGTGTCCCTAGGTCTGAAGTCAGTCTCTTGTAGACAGCATATATATGGGTCTTGTTTTGTATCCATTCAGCCAGTCTGTGTCTTTTGGTTGGGACATTTACTCTATTTACATTCAAGGTTATTATCGATATGTATGTTTCTATTACCATTTTCTTCATTGTTTTGGATTTGTGTTTGTGGGTCTTTTTCTTCTCTTGTGTTTCCCGCTTAGAGAAATTTCTTTGTCATTTGTTGTAAAGCTGGTTTTCTGGTGCTGGATTCTCTTAGCATTTGCTTGTCTGAAAAGTTTTTTGACTTCTCCATTGAATCTGAATGAGATCCTTGCTGGGTAGAGTAATCTTCATTGTAGGTTTTTCTCTTTCATCACTTTAAGTATATCCTGCCACTCCCTTCTGGCCTGCAGAGTTTCCACTGAAAAATCAGCTGATAACCATATGGGGATTCCTTTGTATGTTATTTTTTGTTTTTCCCTTGCTTCTTTTAATATTTTTCTTTGAATTCAATTTTTGTTAGTTTGATTAATATGTGTCTTGGTGTGTTTTTCCTAAGGTTTATCCTGTATGGGACTCTCTTTGCTTCCTGGACTTGGGTGGCTATTTCCTTTCCATGTTAGGGAAGTTTTCCACTATAATCTCTTCAAATATTTTCTCAGACCCTTTCTTTTTCTCTTCTTCTTCTGGGACCCCTATAATTCAAATGTTGGTGAGTTTAGTGTTGTTCCAGTGGTCTCTGAGATTGTCTTCAATTCTTTTCATTCTTTTTTCTTTATTCTGCTCCTTGGCAGTTATTTCCACCATTTTGTCTTCCAGCTCACTTATTCGTTCTTCTGCCTCAGTTATTCTGTTATTGATTCCTTCTAGTGTATTTTTCATTTCAGTTATTGTGTTGTTCATCTTTGCTTGTTTGTTTTTTAGTTCTTCTCGATCTTTGTTAAACATTTCTTGTATTTTCTCAATCTGTGCTTCCATTCTATTTCCGAGATTCTGGATCATCATTACTATCACTACTCTGAATTCTTTTTCAGGTAGATTGCCTATTTCCTCTTCGTTTATTTGGTTTTGTAGGTTTTTACATTGCTCCTTCCTCTGTGACATGTTTTTTTGCCATCTCCCTTTTTTTTTTTAATGAGTGGGATTGTGTTCCTGTTTTACTGGTTGTTTGGCCTGAGGCTTCCAACACTGGAGTTTGTAGGCTATTGGGTAGAGCTGGATCTTGGTGCTGCGATGAGGACCTCTGTGAGACCTCACTCTGATGAATGTTCCCTGGAGTCTGAGGTCCTCTGTTAGTCCAGTGGTTCAGACTTGAAGCTCCCACCACAGGAGCTTCTGCTCGACCCCGGGCTCATGAACCAGGATCCTACAAACTGCATGGGCTGGCAAAAAGAAAAAAAAAAGAAAACAATAACAAAGTAAAAAACAAAATTAGACTAGGAAACTAACAGATATGTTAGAAAGAATGTAAAAATAAAAATATAAATGAATCAACAATCAGAAGGTACATCAGTACCACAATAGTAAAAAAGAGGAGGAGGAAAAAGAAAAAAAAGGGGGGGAGGGAGGCCTTGGCTGTGGAAAGCAGGGCCTAAGCAAGGTGAGCTTTGGGTGGTGGGCGGGGCCAATGCTTAGGATCCACAGGGCTGGAAAAGGCCCTCGGGTCTGTGGGGTGTGGGGCTTAGGCTCAAGGAACAGAAGGGGCCCAGGCGTGCCCCCACCCCTGGTCCCAGGGCAGGGGACTGGCCTGGGAGCTCAGCAGGCTCCCCGTGCTGAGTGGGTGGGCCAGTTGCCCTCCACTCCTCCCCCATTCCTCCCAGAGGGCCCTTCCCAACTGCCTCTCCTGATCTCTCTGGCCTCCCTCCTATGCTCCCAAGGACCCACGCAGCCTGGAGTGGTCTTTGGAGCACAGGGGATTGGTCTGGGAGCTCAGCAGTCTCCCCAGCCCCAGTGGACCAGGCAATCACCCTCCACTCCTCTCCCGCTCTTCCAGGATAGTCCCTCCCGCCTGCTTCTCCTGATCTCCTCAGCCTCAGGGGCGCCGATCTTGTCTGGCCTCCACTCCTCCTCCCCCCTTAGTCCCCTTATGTCGTACTAATTCACTCTGGGGTTACTCCCATCTCCTTGGGCGTCAGAGTCCCCCACCAGCAGCTGGCAGGCTCCCTAGTTGTGGGGAGACACTAACTCTGCGTCTTCCCACACCACCATCTTGACTCCTCCAATTAATATATTTTTAACTGAACTAACCTGAGATAGTCCAATTCTTGTTTTTTTTTTTTTTCTAATTTTACATGTGGCACTACGGGCTGAAAAACAATAAAAAGTAAATGCGTAAATTCTTAGGAACTAATAAATCTACTAATAGCTTGACTTTAAAAGTATTCTTAACTCCTTTTCTCTAGTCTTCGTAGAGGGAGAAGGCTGAAACATGGGTTTAGGTTTCATTTTTATTTTTTTAAAAGTAAGCTATTTTAACTGTCTTGAAAAGGTCTGTGAGGTTGCAGAGGGAGAAAGAATCATAAATCCGGAGGCAGTAGTTGGCCCGTGGGTGTTTGTTATACGTTTGTTCTGAACGTTATCATGAGTGCAGAAAGGGAACGTCAAGGTTTCCAAATCAATAAGGTTTCCAACAAGTTTCATCTCTTTGGATTTACAGAATGATTTAGTAATTCTCCTTCTCAAACCGACACATCTTGAGCAAATGACTGGTGTCTTAGCCCATTAAGCTCTTTATAAAAGCTGCTGGTCTCCTGTGAGGTCAGCTTTCATCCCAAATGTAAGAGGGGTGAAAGGGCAAACATTCCTTCGGTGCCTCCTGAAGACAAGGGAAAGTTCAAGTTTTGTCTTCATCCACCTTAGACTCCTCCTCTTCTTCAGCCAGGTCAGCTGGTGGGGGTCACGGCAGGCTCCACCAGGACAACGTGGACAAAGGAAGGTGCCCAGAGGTAACTCTGTGAGTGTCACATGGATACTGCTGTAGCCTGGGAAGCACCTTTCCAGCAGGTAAGAAATCAGTGCATTTCTCAACAATGAAAAGTCTTTGAATGTGCTGACCCTGGGGAGCTGCTGTTACTCATTCCTCACAGTTCCTGAGTCTTGCCAGTTAATAGAAGACACTTTCCAGAGACATGCGTGATGACTCCTTATTTGGTTTCAAGAATCGTGATTGCAACCCAGAGACTCAGAATTTAAGAGGAGGAAAGGGTGGAGAGGAGAGAGAGCCAGCAGAAGACACACGGAGAGATGCAGATGCAAAGAAAGAGATGACGAGACAGAAGGACAAGGCAAAGACAAAATATAGATGTTGCCTAGTGGAACAATATTTTTCAAAGCCGAGATGATTATTATTCTCTTTGCAGACGTGTAAGTTACAGGTTTCTAATGTCACTGATGTGGCTTGCCTCATATTCTAAGGGCTGACAATGGGTATTTCCTGAAGGACCCACCGAGTGGAGGAGAGCCTGGGTTAGGTCAGCAGATGTACTGAAAGGAGAGGGGAGATGCTTTTCAGTTTGGAGAATTATTTCCAGGAAGGAGGGTGGTTATCCAGGGAGAAGGACATAAAACCCCTCCTCGTGAAGGCAGCACACATTTAGAGCTGACTCCAAAGAAGAATTGTCAGATAAAATGTTTGTGGGAAATAATTTGAAATTAATGGAGAGAAAATAAAGGCTTGTCTTGCTCATTAAGTCTTCTTTTCTCCTATTTCCTTCATTCTTGTTTGTGCCTCTGTTCTTTGCATGGGAAAAAATAAAAAATAAAGGCTCACCATGTATCCAGAAAAAAGAAAAAAAAAAAGAGTAATTTCCATAATATATTATTACATCAGGAAAATTTAAATTTGGTGTTATAAATCTTTTTTGTTCACCAACTATGCTGTCAACTTGAAGAACAACTGTTTGATTCTTTCTACTCATTGTGTGTGAGTTTAATTAATCACAGTGGAATCCTATTCAAACTATTTTCCAACCCAAGAGGCAATTGTTTCCTATAGCGCGATGTTTCCTTCTAACAAGGATGGCACTAAAAAGGAGAAAACATTAAAACCCTGACGCGCATCGTAATGAACTCCAGGCAAAGTAGTTATCTTAATGTAATGGAGTTGAGATCTTAATTGCACTCATGTTTATATTTGTATCCTACTTTTTTAAAGCCTTTTTATTTTGCTAAATGATTTGAATGATGAGGTAGGAGAGGTTACATGGCCTGCTAAATAGAGATGTGTTCCACCATGCGAAAGGAGGAAAAATGAATCTGGGAGGGAAGACTGGCTAATTTAATTGCCTAAAGTAGGTTTTATACTTTAGGAAAAAACCTACCTCAGTTGATAATGGCTAAAATTGCTCCGTGAAAGCCATCTTTCCAGAGCCAGAAAATGTTCCCCAGACACTTAAAAAGAAGCATGTCGAAGAGCCCTTTTTGTTCCTCCCTGTGACACCCATTGACTGTCACAGAGAAACCTCCAGCTCAAGCACCGAATCCTGTATAAAGCAATTTAGGCAAATGTAGCCTCCGGCCTCTTATTTAAAAACCTGGTATATAATAATATACCATCCAGCCAGACTTAAGATGGGAGAGACTGCACAGTAGGAGGTGGAGGGGAAATCTCCCATAAGGCCTTCTATAAAATAGACATTCAATTAAGAATTATTGCCTGATGAATGAATGAGTGAGTGAAACTGTCAGGGCTCTTAGTCACAGGATGGGGACATTGCCCTCTCCACTCTTTTTCCTGTCCTTGTTCACCAGACACAGACCAAGAGAAAATAGACTCACATTTTCCTAATGAAAACTCACTAATGTAGACATTGGGCAAATATTGCATTCCTCTCACACAGTTCAGCCAAGAATGATCCTGTGACATGCTGGCAATTTATCAGAGGAGAGAGGATGGTGGTATTCTCTAGTTACATTGTGCCCTTGTGAGAAATTTATCTTGGGTCTCAAGACTTAGAGTTATTGTTCTTCCACAGAGCAAGATTTTATTATATGGATACTAATAATTGTATAAACTGATCAGGTAGTCTTTGTTTGAGCTGCTGGCAAGCTCAGAACAAGTCCTAGAGCCATCCTCTAGTACCTGTACTGCCCCAGGCAGGTGGATGATGTACTAACTCATCTTTGACTTTATTCCCAGGCAACCTTTTTTTTTTAACTGCAGCTTATTTGTTTCTTTATATATATATATATATATATTTATTTATTTATTTATTTATTTATTAATTAAAGCTTATACAATGTAGACTTTGATAATCCATCAGCTCTTTCTCTATGGTGAAAGGGAAAGGAAAAAAGAATGGAAAGAGGGCTTCCCTGGTGGCTCAGTGGTTGAGAGTCCGCCTGCCGATGCAGGGGACACTGGTTCGTGCCCTGGTCTGGGAAGATCCCACATGCCACGGAGCGGCTGGGCCCGTGAGCCATGTCTGCGGAGCCTGTGCGTCCGGAGCCTGTGCTCCGCAATGGGAGAGGCCACAGCAGTGAGAGGCCCGTGTCCCGCAAAAAAAAAAAAAAAAAAAAAAAAAAAAGAATGGAAAGAGATCAAAAGACATAGAGTTGAGTCAAATGTTATGAAGTTTTCCATCATCCAAAAACACCTGTGGCTTTCCCATAGAATGCCAAACATCGTCCTAACTGCTGGAGAGTTCAGTCTGATGGAGAAGACAAATGAGAACACACAGATTATTATAAAGGTTAGAGTGGTGCTATACAGCCATGAACAAGGTACCACAGAGGAGAGTACCACTAACTCTACTCAGGGAATTACTATCGGCTTCACTAAGGTGAGAAGGAATTTGTCAGGTAAAGAAGGGAAGAAAGGGTATACCAAACAGGGGGAAACCAGCACATGCAGAAGTACCAAGGCATGAAAGGCTATGTTTTCTCCAAGACATAATGAGAAACCCCATTATGCAGAAGTTTGGTATGCTTAGGGTGAGGAGAGAGTTGAGAGACAGAGCTTGAGGGATGAAAAGTAGGTCATAGTCAGATTTGTGAAGGTCTGGAGTATCAACATATGGAATTTAGAGATTTATCCTAGGCAAGGAAAAGCCAACAGTAATTTTGAAGCAAGACAGCCCTGTGGTCAACTTTACTTTTTTGAAAGGAGCCTATTTGGATTGGAATGAAGAGAAACTGAAGAGACACTGGCTAAGGGGTTCCAGTTCAGTGAAAAATCCTGAGGACAAGGATCCGCAGAAGACAGATATACTGATTGGTACAGAACCAGGATGCAAATGCATAGCTTGGGAGTTGGAGGGTCCGTAACACCAGTTGATGTCAAAATACAGACCACAAGAGGAAGGGGACACTTAGCCAGGTTGGAGGACACTTCAGGGTGAGGTGCCAGCAAGGACATTCAGGTAGATAACAGATAGTTAAAAATAGGGATCTGGAGCTTGGGGGAGGCACCAAGATGAATTAGATTTGACATTTTCCAGCATATAAATAGTACCTAAAAAGTTATAAATAAAATTAGATCACTCAGGATGTATAATACAGACAGAAGAGAATGAGCTCTGAAACTGGGGATAATTTTTAATTTTATCAAAGGTGTAACTCAGTCTCTTCTTCTGGAAGTTTTTTTAAAAGGCTAGATAATATCTTCTTTGCGTAGTTTGAGTAGCTGTTCTAATAGGCAGACATATCAGCCCAGTACTCTTTCATATGAGTTCAAGTAGCTCTCCAGGGGAGGGCACTAAACTCATTAGAAGAGCAGGCAAACATCTACACTCCTTAAGTTTTGTTGAAAAAGCACCATACAATAACATTAGAAGGAGGCAACCTCTCCATGCTGGACAATGTCCCTCAGGGGACCAATGTCATGTTTGGAAGAAGCAGCAGAGGTAGGGAACTGGGCTGTGTTCCAGTATGAAGTGATGTCTAAGTCCGTTTAAAATACATCAGAAGCTATAAGTGTTGCTTTGAAAGAAACAGAGAAATGTCAAGAAGAAGTGGTAAGGAACTGTGTTGATGTCCAAAATGTATAAACATAAAGGATAGAGACTGCCAGCTAAATTTAGGTGTGGATGGATGACACCAGGTGTGCTGCAGGGCTTAAAGAATTAAGAGAACAAAGAGAGTAAGACAGAAAGAAGAAGGACAGGGAAGAGAAAACTCCTTGAAAGGAAATAGAACAGGACAAGGGAGAAAGTAGCCAGAAGGAGCAAATATTGCCAGTCTGACTGTGAGTGCAGAGGCCAAAGTCACTGAAATAGCCAGACAAAGACAGAGAATGACCAAAGAATGTTGACGGAGAGAAGAGATCAAGGGCAGCAGGATTTCTTAGAGTCAATGGTAGAGAAACAGTTGAATAGAAAATAAAAGCTGTCCCTGAGTCACTACAATTTTGACTTGATGAAATAAACTCGAAGTCAGAAGCCCTCAGCTCAAACGCTGAGCTCTGACACTTACTGCGAGAAGATAGGCAAGCATCTTAATTCATCTGGGTTTTCATTTTCTTTTTTGTAAAATGAAAATAAAGATACCGACCTTTCTAGGATATTTGAAAATTCAACAAGATGGTAGAAATAAAAGTTCCAAGAGAGGGACAAACTAGGAGTTTGGGGTTAACAGATACACACTCCTACATATATAACAGATAAACAACAAGGACCTACTGTATAGCACAGGGAACTATATTCAATATCTTATAATATTCTATAATGGAAAAAATTCTGAAAAAGAATATATACATATACATATGTGTGTATATATATGTATATGTGTGCGTATGTATGTATATATGTGTGTGTATATATATCTATCTATATAACTGAATCACTTTGCTGTACACTTGAAACTAACACAACATTGTAAATCAACTGTACTTCAATTAAAAAAAGTTCCAGTCCAGGCATATGGTAAGTGTTGAATAAATATTTTTATGAATGAACAAATGAAAAAAGGCCAGATTATGAAAGGCTTTGTTGTTTTGGTTGAAACAGAGGTAAAATCCCAAAGGGTTGACTAGAGCCCCAAGAAGGAAAAAGTGAGAGGTAATTTACATGTCATGGATTGAGTTATGTATCTCCTGCAAAACAAAGATATGTCTAAGTCCTAACCCCAGTACCTCAGAATGTGACCTTATTTGGAAATGCGGTCTTTATAGATTTAACCAGTATAAGATGAGGTCATTAGGGTGGGTCCTAATCCAATATGACTGATATCCTTATGAAGAGGGGAAATCAGGACACATACATGCTCAGAAAGTAGACGAAGTAAAAACACAAGGAGAATGGCATGTGAAGACAGAAGCAGAGATTGGAATTCCACTGTCAGAAGCCAGAGAACCCCAAGAATGGATGGCCACCACCACAAGCTAAGGGTGCATTCTCTTCTACAGACTTGAGTGGGAGCAGGGCCCTGCCAACAGCTTGATTTTGGATGTCTAGCTTCCAGAAATGTGAAACAATAGATTTGTGATATCATAAGCCACCCAGTTTTGGGTACTCTGTTCAGCAGCCCTAGGAAACATATAATATCTAAGTTCAGAAAGCGATCGAGAGGGAGGTGGAGACTCACAGAGTGTGTGGAAACCTGTCGTCGAGAGTTTCAGTGACAGAACAACCAGGCTTTGTAATCCTGCATGCTGGCTCTGCTCAGGAGCCTCCTGCCTGCACTCAGTAAAGTGCCAACAGCCTGAGTGTCCGTGGGACGGCAGTCGAGGTGGGAGGAGCAAGAAGGGGAAACGGTAAAGCAAGTCTCAGGCAGGCAGAGGCTGGGCTGCAGAAGGTGATTTTCTATGAGGGAAAAATCCATTCTATTTGTCCAACTCACAGAGAAACAGCAACACTGGTCCATGAGGAGCAAGACAAAGATGGAATAGGGTGCCGCTCGTATCCTTTAAAAAAAGTCATCGCATTCACGTTATTCTGGCAGAAAACTCTAAATAGAAACATTGGTCATGTTTACTTACCAGGTTACTAATAAGGCACACAGAGACCTATGAGATCAGGCAACACAAGCATTTATAACAGAGAGATATTTGGAAATTCAATAAGGAAGTTTATTATTTTCATTATTCGAGAGTGGGTTTATCCATCTGAAGGAAAGGGGAGGGGAGCTTCATCTATTGTGTGCTGCTTGGTGCCAGCCCCTTGCTAAGCATGGAGCACAGGCACCTCATTTAGCCTTCTCAATGATTCTGTTTATAAGTGAGGGAACGGAGGCTCAGAAATACGCCTAAGCCAGTGAGATACAGGGCTGGGATTCACACCTTGATATGCCTGACTCCCAAATCAGGCTCACTTGCCCTCACCGTGTGGATCTGGAAGGATGCAAATTAGAATTAAGTCTCTCAGGAATTTGAAAAGTCAGTAACAGACACGGACCGAGGTAGGGTAAAAAGAGACCATGCAGGGGTCACACAGCAGCCTGTTCCACCCAGAGCCTGGAGCCCAGCGTGAGCACTGGCTAAGCTCCTGGCTGTTCCTGAAGGTTGTTTGATGTGTGTGTGCCTTCCTCGCCTTGAGGAGGTGCCCACTCTCCACTGGGCCAGAGCACAGCTGCATGACTTTCAGGGGCCAGCTGGGTTCCACTGGAATTGTCCCATAGCAGAGAGATAAAAGCCCGAGGACCCAGCTCAGCTCCCTGGAGCCCTCCAGCCCCTCCCCTGAGCCAGGTGTGTGCTCCCACATCCTGAAGTAGCTCATTACAATCAGGGGCAGAATAGTAAAACAGAAATTAAATTGACACTTTGAAGCATTAATCTAAGCACAAATTAATATTCATCTACATCTGCTATTTGTTCAGGTGAATGTTCAGCTTCGACAACAACAACAAAAATAGCATCCTTCCTACCCAGAGACAGCATGTGCCAAAGACAATGGTGGCTGGGGCTCAGGTCCTTTGTGTGAAGCCGGCAGGAGAGGCTGGCTCCCTGCAGAGACAGCATCAGTGACAGACCTCCCAAAGGGACCCTGAATATTTTTCAATAACTCATTTTTATTTGGCCACTTTTTTCCTCCTGGCTTTCCAGACCTTGCTATTCCTTCTCAGAAAGGAAGGAATAGGAAGCTGGGTGATGTTTATTTCATCTCAGGACGTGGCTATAGGTACTGTCTCTGTTGTCTGCCTTTGATCATCATCCTCGGTGCAGGAGGAATTTCTTTGCTGGAAAATTACAGGCTAAATCTCAAAATGTGTGTGGAGACACGTTTGCAGTGGGGGCGAGATGGGGAAGTGGAACCAAAAGGGTAGGTATAGCTCCTCACGGACAGA
Organism: Physeter macrocephalus; assembly: GCF_002837175.3. Taxonomy (NCBI): domain Eukaryota; kingdom Metazoa; phylum Chordata; class Mammalia; order Artiodactyla; family Physeteridae; genus Physeter; species Physeter macrocephalus. The sequence goes on along the minus strand of NC_041226.1, from coordinate 27,021,194 downwards.
GAATGGAGCAGTTAGACAGTAGTAAAAGCCTGTACTGTGACAGCCAGGGGGAGTGCTCGATGGTGTAACAGGGGAAGTACCACTGAGTCAATAACATCTTTGGATCAAGGGAGTATTTATTTAGGTCATAACCAAGAGAACAGTTGTTCTCTTCCTGCCAAAAAGCCAGAAAAACTTCTGAAAGCCCTCCCATGACTATAAGCCAGGGCAGATCTGAGAGATATTTAGAGACATAATCTGTTCCTTGGGTAAAACAATGGCTTCAAAGAGCACTTCGGAGAATGTCTCTCCTTACATTTCAACATTTCTCCTCTCTCTGTCCAAGATACCCACTAAAATGGTAGACATACAGTTAATGAAGGCAATAAACACATCAAGAGACTGCAAGTTCTGCATACCTTTGAAAATATACCTCTGCATGAACCTAGTAACCAGACTATTCCTGTGTTGAGTAGTGATGGAGGGGTTTTGCAAAAGTTTATACGCTATGAGTGGAGGAGTATGTACTAGTTAAGACCAAGGACTTTAAAGTTAGACTATGAGGTCAAATTCCAGCTTTGCCACTTACTACCTGTGTGACCTTGGGTGATTTAGCCTCTCTGTGCCTCACTTTGCTCATCTGTAGAATGGGAGTGCCGTGGTGATTAAATGAGTTTAAACATGTAAAGTGTTTGAAACAGCCTCTGCCACCTTATAAGTATCATGTAACTGTTAGCTATTGTCATAAACTTAATCATGGAAATTGTGTATTAGAAAATCTCTGGTCATTCTATTAACAGAGATGAGGTTGCTGAAGCTGTAGCATGAATGAGGTAAGGCTGGAAAAGGTATATATATATATATATATATATATATATATATATATATATATATAATATAATTCCAATCTATTAATTTGTTGAACTGCTAAATCAAGTTCCATGTTGTGTCTGGACTTGAGACATGGAAATTATTCAAAAGTGAATCCTATAAAAGTTAATACAGCTAAATACTACTCCAGAATGCCTGCATCCTCAGCTGGGCTGTTGGCTAGAGTACCACACATCACCTCTCTAGAGACCTGTGCTTTCTCCCAGTGTGACCTCCTCAGTTCCAAAAGTTCAGGATTCCAAAAACCAATGTCCCAGAAGAACCAAGTGGAAGCTTCACGCCTTTTCTGACCTAGCCTCTGGTCTTAGAAATCATCTATCTTGCTGCATTAAAGAAGAGTCACTAGTTCAACCCAGATTCAAGGGAAGGAGACATAGACCCCCATCTCTGGAAGGGAAGGAGAGTCAAGGAAACTGCAGACATGTTTCAAAACCACCATGAAGAGTTAACATAGTTAGAGAAGAGAAGGGAATACTAAGGAGAGCCCTGGGGCACTCCAACATTTAGAAGTTGAGCAGAGGAGGAAGAACTAGCAAAAGAGAGTGAGATGAAGGTCAGTGCAGTAGGAAGAAAACCACTGGGAGAGTATGAGGTCCTGGAAGCTTAGAGAAAGAGCTGCTTCCAGAAAGTAGGAGTTACCACTGTGTGTGCTAAATGCTCCTACAAAGCTTAGGGGCAGAGAAGATTCAATCTGATGACTGAGAGGTGCTGATGACTTGAAAGACAGAGGCCATCTGCACGGGGTGGTTGGGACACAAGCCAGCTTAGACGGGGTTGAAAAGAGACTCTGAGGAAAGGAAAGAGGCATCAATCATAACCTGACAGCTGTGCATGTACTTGTATAAACAGGTCACCCTGCAAGACACTAGGAAATCATAATACACAGAATCTTTGTTTAGAAGGTTATCAGTGGTGTGTACTTGAACATCTCTGATCTTAGGGAGCTCATTACCTCTCACAGAAGCCCATTTCATCATTGTTAGAAAAGTTATCCCTTCCACAGAGCTCACTTCTGGTACCCATTTGTTTTTATCTGCCTAGAACAGCATACAACCAGTCTAACTCCAGGATTCATGTGCCACGTCAGGCTCTTTTCTCTGAATGAATGAAGCATGCTCAGTGCCTCAGGATTTCTAGGTACTTTTTGGTCTTCATTGCTCTCTTCTGAATGCACTCAAGTTTGTTCCTGTCACTTCCGCCATGCAGCATTCAAAACCAAACTACCCATCCCGGGTATTGTCTGAAGATTCCAAGCTCTGGGCCAACCATCACCGTTACCGCTGTTTTAGGTTTTTGTCACACTGCTATCTCATACTATAGAAACCAAGAGTCACCAGCCATCATCCATTTTGAGTCTTAATCACCATCAAGATTTATAAATGTTCAACGACATTTGATGCAATAATCTCAACAAGTTGCTCTTTCATAGAAAAGCTAGATGCTACCAAGTTTCAGTTTCTTTAGCCTTAAAATGGAAATAAAAGTGCCTCCTTGTGGGCGTATTCCTGAGGATTGAAGTGCAATAACTTCACAGAGCTTGGTATATACCAGGTGTCGCATACATTTAGTTCCTTTGCATTTCTCTTCTTTCAATCCACCCTGCTTGGGGATAGCATCCAATCCACCAAAAGCCTTGCTTCAATCATGTCACTGCCCTCATTGCAACCTGCAGTCACTTCCCACTGAATAAGGATAAAACCCAAATCTTTGCATTATCGGTCTCACCCTAACTTACCTTTCAACTACCGTATCTTTCCCAACTACCAAAAAATGAACCCTCACCTCCCACTATCTGCTTGACTTGCCCTGCCCAGTTTCTCTCCTTTCTTGCTCATTTCTGTGCTCTGGTTTATAGTGCCCTTGCCTTATCTAAGAATACTGTTTCCACTCATCTTTGCCAATTAAAAGGCTGCAATTGGGACTTCCGTGGTGGAGCAGTGGTTAAGAATCCACCTGCCAATGCAGGCAACACCGGTTCAATCCCTGGTCCGGGAAGATCTCACATGCCACGGAGCAACTAAGCCCATGTGCCACAACTACTGAACCTGTGAGCCACAACTACTGAAGCCCACGCACCTAGAGCCCGTGCTCCACAAGAAGAGAAGCCACCGCAATGAGAAGGCTGCGCACCGCAACGAAGAGTAGCCCCCGCTCGCCACAACTAGAGAGAGCCTGCGTGCAGCAACAAAGACCCAACACAGCCCCCCCAAAAAAGGCTGCAATTCCATTAAGAACCAACTCAAGTATTTCTCCTCTATGAAGACCTCAAGATGGGATCACTCTTTCCTTCCTAAGTCCTGTTCATGGACTAATTGTATTTCTCATAAATTACTTGACAGATACTATTTCTTGTTGTTGCTGTTATTTACATACATATCAGAGGCACATGGCATATAATGCAAATGCAATTTGTCCATGTGTTTATCTTCCCCACTGGACTGTGAACTCCTTAGGGGCAGAGACTACATCTTTATCTATTTTCTTTCTATCTCTAGCATCTGACATGGTGCCAGATGCCAGGCACTCCACAAATGACTAGTAAAATGAATGAATGAATGAATGACTTCTCTTTACCACTAAATCATAAATCTTCGAAAGTAAGAAAATGTGTCACATTTTTATGTCTTTTACTAGGATTTGCACAGATCCTTGCAATTATGAAATACTCAATAATATTTGATGACGAATGGATGGTTCCTCAAAATGGGAGTCCTAAGGGTGAACCAATTAGTATAAATCATGAAGCTCAGTACCTCAGAGCAGCTCTGAACCCACATATTTTCATCTTACACTTAAAATATTTTAAAGATATTTGAAATTTTTCTAGTCAAAAGAATGTATAGAGGGTGGGAGGGATAAATTAGGAATTTGGGATTAACAGATACACCCTACTAAATATAAAGTAGATAAGCAACAAGGACCTAATGTATAGCCAGGGAACTATATTCAATATCTTGTAATAACCTATAATGGAGAAGAATCTGAAAAAGAATATATATATGTATATTTGTATATATATACAACTGAAACACTTTGCTGTACAGCTGAAATGAACACAACATTGTAAATCAACTATACTTCAACAAAAAAAGAAGAAATGTATGTGTCAAAGATGGCACAATAAAGGTCATTTTACAGCAATGTATATGCAAAACCCATAGACAACCAAAAATAATAATTAAAATATTGGTGAAAATAACCTTTCTTGTCTTTAATGAAACCAGGAAATGGGAATAGTAGAGGCCTTAAACCATGCATTCTGAATAGGTGAAATGTTATCCCAAGGAGAGGCCTGGGAGGATGTTTACAATTGTTAAGGATGGTTATTTCTGTGGATTTGGATTGACATTTTTTTCTCTCTTCTTTGTACCTTTTTCTGTTGCTTGATTTCCTTATAACGAGCTCCATTGTTTTTATAAGTTCAATAGAGTTATTATTCTTTTTGAAAATATATATAATATTTGAGAGACGCTTAATATGTGCCATCTCTCATTTTTAAAATGTAATAGAATATGTGCCACTTCTTATCTCTGCCGTTTACTTAAAGCCCTTCTACCTACTCAATTTCAAGCTCAGTGACCTTAGAGGGTAAATATTAAGCTGATTAAACCTACAGGGAACCATTAGAAAAACCATTCTACCTTTCCAAATTCCTTACTTCTCTGTGGCTGATGCACTTAATCAATTCTCAGGAAAATTGCATGAGCCGGAGAACCTTCTTTCCCTTTCACCCTCTAGAGAAAGGCCTTTTACATAATGTTAAATGGGTTGTTAATATTCTTCCCACACTAAGCAACATCATTCATAATGCAAATAATTGTGATAAATGGGAAGTTATACTGCTGTGCATATATGGCTTTTCCATATGTTTGAAAAGTCTTAAGACCCACCCCCACCCCCCCAAAAAAATGATGCCAAGAAGGAAAATGGAAATTCTTTCCTACCTAATTTTTACCTACTCCAAAGTTTTCTAAACCAATCTGAACTTTTATATAAGTCTCAAAAAAATTACATGGTGAGGCCCACAGTCATTGTTAGTACACTGAACCCATGTGCTCTGGCATCAAATGCCATGGTCCACATATGGCTTGAGGGACAAGGGTAGAGAGAAGTCAGACAGGCTGGAAATGAGCCAGGAACCTCTTGAGCATGAATACATCCAGGAGCAGCAGGCAAAACCCAGAATCTGTAGAGTCAAGACAATATGAGCACATACTCAGGAAAAGACTCTGGAGGGGGAGGCTGGAACCATGAAACCAACAAAAAGGGAAGTTGGAATAGATGATCTGTCCAATTCAAGAGATGAGAGCAAGAAACTATATCCAGCAGAGCTGAGGCAGGTCAAACATAAGAACAGGTCGCTGGCATCCAGAAATGGGTTGAAGTCAAAAGGACCGCAGCAGAAAAAAGATGGGCAAAGATGTAGGTGTAACTGGGCCCAGTTACTCCCAGATGTGGGAGTTCTCTGGATGACAAGTTACTGCTTCTGTTGTCTTCAGTTGGTTTAGTCCAAGTATCGCCCCCTTGATAAGCACTCTATACTTTATCAGACTGATTTGGGAACCCTGTTGTACTACTACAGTACCCTGGGTGTAACTTTACCAAAACACTTGATACAGTATACTGTGAAGCTGATTTACTTGCCCATCTCCACCAAGAGATTGCAAATCCTCTAAGAGTACAGAGCATAACTTATTTGACCTTGCGTCTACAGGGTCTAGAATGGTACTTGGTATAAAGTTAAAAAAAATAGTAGTTGAATGAATGAATAAATAAATGAATTTCTGCATCTGGGAAATATGACTACCAACAAATAAGAGTCAATGTCCTAAAATGAAACCATGACAACATAATCAATTTCTCCTGTCACCAAAAGCTTCAATTTTTTAACATGTTATACCATATCAATAAATGCTTTTAGCCACCAGTAACAGAAATCTCAATTCAAAATATCTAGAACAATGAGGAAAAATTCTTACCTCACATAACAAAATGTTCTAAGAGAAAGTGACTCCAAGGCCCTAGGAACTTCCCATGTTTCTGATCTAACATCCTCAGTAAGTCAGCTTCTTCAGGCCAGCTATCCTCATGGTCACAATATGGCTGCCACACACGTAGACATGCCAGGAGCAGAGAGCTTTTCTTTCTATGTAGATCTCAACAGACGTACAGCTCCTCACATCTATGGCCAGACATTTGTCTTAGTTCAAACCTTAAATCATGGACAAGAGAAATTAGATCACTGTGATTGGCTCAAAGAAGCCCCTGGCATAGGGGAGGATGGATCACCTGCACAATATCAGCAAAATGGAAGAAGGATTGTGTTAGGTACCCAGCAGTGATTACTGTAATTGCATATATGCCATTCATGGTCTGTCTCTTGCTCCTGGCCTCCAGCTTTCTCTCTTACCATTCCTTCTATCTCAAATCCTGCGTTCCAACCATACCAGCTATTCCCTAAATATACCCTGAAGTTCCTACTCGGCAGATTGTTTCTTGTTTCTGTGTTTTTGCTCTATGTTCTTGCCTCTGCCTGAAGTGTTCTTCTTTCCTGTCTAGCTGTCAAATGCCTATTTATCCTCCAACTGTCCAATGAAGCGTCACCTCCTCTGTGAAGCCTTTCTTGACCTTAAGCAGTTGGCTACTTTAGTAATGTCCCTCCCTTATACCTTGTCTGCCACTTCTATTACAGCATCCATCACACTGAAAGGTGTGTCTTTGTTTACATCTCTATTAGTCTAAGAGCCCCTAGGAAGCAAGACTGTGTCTTATTCATTTTTGTATTCTCCCTCCTCTAGTACAGTGTCACAGATTTATAGAAACTCCATGTAGGCTTGATAAATTGAGTAAAATTGAATGAGCTGAACTGAATCTGGCCGTGTGTAATATTTCTAGCAGTTTCTCTAATGCAACTCTGCTGTGGGAGGATCTTTGAAAGAGCAATCACTGTACAGTTCAGTAGGAACACGCCCTCAGCTGTCCTCCACTGAAGATGCTGGGGGAGGAATTCAGAGCTATTCAGAGCCCAGAGACCATGGAGCTGGGTATCCTCGCTTGGAGAGCTCTCTATGCCCCTACCATGGTGAATGGCCATTCCAGCTTTAGCACTGAAACTCCTGCATCCCAGGAAACTTCCCAGTCCTGAGCAAACCAGGACAGATGTCATCAAACCCCTAATGGTCCTGCCATGGAGGATCTCCTCTCCACTATATTAACAGAATCCCACTCAAGAAGAAGAGGATAGGATAGTCCCTGCCAAGTGTTTAATGTTTGAAGAAATGAGAAACGTTATTTGTTATCATTCTCATTGGAGAGAGGGATTAAGATTTCTCACCTAGGGTTAAAGGTTTAAAAACCATGGGTAGAAGTTAGCAAATTATAGAGACCCTAAATGGTTGTCCAGGGAAGAGAGTTACACAACATTAGTTGTTTCTAAGGCAACCACTTCCCAGATTTATGTCAGAGATTGGAACCATTTCCCCCTAGAGCAGATGATTATATGCTCATTTATCTCCAGTGAAGCCCTTAAAAACCTCTTCTTTCTCAGAAAACCCATTTGGCTTAAAAACACAATGTTTAAGATGGAGGCTTACTCTGAACATCCCAAAGCTCCAGAGAAATGCTTGTGGAGATTGCTATGCCATCCTAACATTTGGCTATGATTCCACGTGGCTTCAGTTCAGCAGTTTCTTTGCTGCCATAGGATCTGTTGCTTTGGAAGGAAATATCCAAAGGGTTATTTATATGCTGAGCTCTCCTCAGAACACTTCTTAATAGGCAGTAAGTCTGCACCACAGAATGGCATTGTGCCATTAGATTCACTAATGGTAATGAACAAGACCAAGGGGAAATTCCTAAAGGAAAGACCAGCCTCTGTATACAGGATCCTCCCTGTCACTTCTGAAGGACAACGCCCAATAGCACCCTCTTCAGGAGGCTTCACGGTTCAATGGGGAGCACAGCTCAGCCCTCGTTTGCCATTGCCCTGGCGCATGCTGGGACAGCCACTCTCAGCACTGGCCTCAGCTGTGGCCTTGTCCGGCAGCGTCCTAGCCCAGAATGTATTCTGCACACATTGTTGGTTGCATCCAGGTCTGTGGAATGCATCTGGGATTCTAACACTGGAAGAGAATCACATTCCCCCTTTTGTTAGGACCCTCACACTGTAAACATTTGAAGCCTAAAGAGCTATGTCTTATTTTCCTTTGAGCCACACTGCTTTGGTTCATATCCCTGCACTGTCACTTAAGAAGCTTGTGTAACCTCATGTGTTGCTTAACCTCACGAGTTGCTTGACCTCACAGTGCCTGTTTCTCTGAAAATAAAATGGGGAGAGTAATAGTACCAACCTGAAAGCATTGTTCTGAAGATTAAGTGAATAACAACTGCAAAGTGCTTAGAACAGGGCCTTATCATCATAAGCATTATATAAATGTTAGCTATTATTATTCTTTGTGTCCTCCATATCTAGCATGCTCCTTGGCACATGGCAAACACGGAAATAAACCTTTTTTTAAATTCCTGAACTGAACTGAAGTTTCCACTCAATAACAAGGCACAGGTAAGGATAACTCACCAAGTACTTATCATTACATACTGCCATTTTTGTTTGGTTTTTGCTTCTTTGTTGGCTAACGGGAGATGTGTCCAGATGTGTCCTCTTTTCCTTGAGCAGATACTGGCCACCATCTTTAGAAGGGATTAGAGGAAAGAGGACAAATGAGAGCTCTGGTCTCTGCACAAGTTCTGGTGCCAGTAGTTCCACTGAACATTAGCACCTTGAAAATTCAGGGAAGAATGCACACCTGGTTGGGGAGCTCAGGAAAGGCTTCATGAAGGAGCTGTCATTTTTTTAAATCGAAGTATAATTGATTTACAATGTTATATTAGCTTCAGGTGTACAGCAAAGTGATTCAGTTGTGTATATATAGATATGATTTATATATATATATATATATATTCTTTTCCAGATTCTTTTCCATTACAGGTTATCATAGGATACTGAATATAGTTCCTGTGCTACACAGTTGGCTACACAGTTGTTTATCAGGAGTTGTCATCTGAACCGAACCTTAAAGAGGTTTCAGTGGAGGCAGAAAAGAGCAGTATGTGATTCTGGAAGAACAGAAAGTGTGTTCAAGAAATACTGATTAGTCTGTATGGGCATGGACCATGGAGGAATTCAGAACTCTGCTATTCTGTCACCACCTATTTACAGCCCCAAAGATGGCAGAATGGCTGAGATTAACTCAGAGTTCATGTCAAGACAGAATTTGTTTCCCTTTTCCAGTTCCTAACAGTATCATGTGGCTTCAAAGCCCAAAGAATCAACTAAGTAGCTTTTAAAAACCAAAGAGAATTAGTCTTTTTGAATTTGAGATTAAAAGGTGAGACCTTGCAAATGGCAAAACTCCACCTCTGTTCTGCCCCAGAGCAGATAGAAGGCACATGGATACCTACTTCCAGTGTGCTGACTGGAATCACTAAGAGACTCTACACATGGAAAAGGCGGTGTATTTCTAGCAAAAACCAGCAAGCCACAGTGGCTGAAGAAGAGTGGTCTGTACAGACGAAAAGTTGTGAGGTCCAAGCTCACTCTATGGCGCCTGAGTCAGGGTGAGGTTCTTAAAAGAACAGAAATATGATTAATGAGGTCATTGGCAAGGCAGCCATTCTGAGTGACTGTTACTTAAATTTTTCTGCATAAGAAATTTCTTTTGAGCAGTAGTTCTCACCCTTCCACATCTTGTGGCTGAAGCTGTTCTCTCTTGTCCCATCCATCACTCAGTCATCTGGGTCCCACCACGATGGATGACATTAACCTGTTCTCAGACATACAGTTATACTGTTCTACATGACCTCTCAGTTACCCAGAAAATCTTAAGACCTGAAGAAAGAGCTCATCCAAATTCTGCCTTGATTCCAAAGGAAAAATGATCCAGTTTCTTCAAAAACTAAATGGCATGAAAATAGGATACAGGGAAGGAAGAACTGTTATAATTAAAGAGTTTTATGAAAACTAACAATCAAATGCGATGTGTAGGGCTTAATTAGATTCTGATTTGAACAAACCAATGGATTTTTTAGACAATCAGGAAAATTTAAACATGGAATAGATATTAGACGGTATTAAAGGATTACTACTAATTTTGAGGGGTATGAATGGTACTATGATTATGTTATTTTTTTATGTCCTTATCTTTTAGAGACAGCTACTGAAGCATGTAGAAAATTTCTTCTCTGAGATTTGCTTTAGAATATTGTAGTTACAGGGGAGGCATGGAAGGTAAGTGATAAGTTAAAAGATGAAACAAAATTGACTAAATGTTGAAAACCGCTGAAATTGTGTGGTGGTTCATGGGTTCATTATACTATTCTCTCTAATCTTGCATATGTTTGAAAATCTCCATTATAAAAAAATTTGTTTTAATCTTCCCAGGCCCATTCCCACGGGCCAAGTACCTGGAGCATTCCATTACACCAGGTTCTTTAGGCAAGGAAATAACTCTACTTACTGAGTACAGCAAGCAAAGAAAGAAAAGAAGGCAGTGCAACTGACTGCCCCTTCCTCACCTTTTGCCCCACTGCCGAGCCCAAGACTCAGCACTCCCTCAATGTGAATATTTTCAGATTTGCTACTGTATATGATAGCTCTTAATCCATGACTTAACAGTTTCTAGGCAGGCACCTCCATCTTGCTTGTCCCAAGGAAAGTCATAACAGTCCACTCTGAAACAAGGGATGTGTGTCCCAATGCAGCCCTGGTCCTGCAGGGGCTCAACCTTCTTGTGCTGCTTCCCTGCTCCTGCCATCAAAATAGAACCTCATCCCCACACTCCCTCTCCCCAAAGGTTGTTCCAACAAAGTTAAGGACCTCCTTCTCTTAGTCCTTTGATCTCTCCTTCAGGCAAGGGAGACCTTCATTGGTATTGGCGTAACTCTTCGTCTTACCTAAAGAGACAGTAGGGTATAGTGAAATCAAAACATTCCCCAAACATTTTGGGAATCAAAACATTCTAGTCCAAGTTGTTCTGACCTGTTCAGAATATGTCTAGTCTTCATATATTCTAAAATAAAGTACAATCAGCACTCTAACCTCAACATATTCAGTACTGCTTTGCTTTAATGCAGGTGATCATACCCTGATGGAAAACCTCACTCCTTACTTCATCTGTCAAGGAAAAATTTCAAGATATATGTAGGTTTGAATGGCATTTACAACTTTAGTAATATATGGGGAGCAACTCAAGTATATGTACAATTTAGCTTTTAGCAGATTCACAAATAATTTTAATAATAAATACTAATAATGGATCAAGGTAGCAGAGCAGACTGAAGTTTATGGACAGAGATCAGAAGACTATGTGACATGAACACTCAGTATGGCTGGCAGAAGGTAGTAATATACCAAGGACATTTGGGAATGGCCAGAGGAATGGGAAGAAGTAGAGGAACGGATCTGGTTGCATGTGTAATGGATGTAGTTACATCCATTATTTCCAGACAAACAGTAAAGGCATGTATCAGTAGGCAAAGGAAGCAAAAAGTTAGGATTAACAATGTATGGCCAAGGTTACTCAGAGGATATCCAAAGGTTATATGTGTCCATCCACTTCTGGCAGGTAGAATCATCAGGAAAAGCCCATCACGCTTACTTTGCAACATGAGATATGCGAAGGAGTGAGTTTTTTCTTGGATGGTTGTTAAGCCAATGTCCTATCTCAAGGTTGAATGGGTAACACTTGTGACACAGGCAACTCTGGGTTAGGAGCACTGCCTTCCAGCCTCAAGAGGGCTGTGGCTTGGGGAACTGGACACCAAAGACTAAAGAAAGCTTTTGGAATGGTTATAAATAGACCTAGTATGGAAGGGAGACTGGGGGAAGCTGAACCCAGCAAAAGACAGAGCAGGACACTAATATGGCAGAGGTGCAAAAGGAAGAAGAAAAGAAAACTTGTAAGAGCTGATATCTATTAAACATTTACTATGTACCAAGCCCTTTATACACATTATCTCTATCCTCCTATCACCTTGAAAATTGGATACCATTATCTTCATTTTGCCGAAGAGGAAGTTGAGATTTGTGTCACCCAGATGGTAAGTAGCCGACTCAGAATTCTATCTGTTGTACGTTCTGATTGCAAAGTGTAAACTGTTAGCTATTACTCATAAGAATGGATAGAGGGGGCTTCCCTGGTGGCGCAGTGGTTGCGCGTCCGCCTGCCGATGCAGGGGAACCGGGTTCGCGCCCCGGTCTGGGAGGATCCCACATGCCGCGGAGCGGC
>NC_041226.1:26864116-27008944 GCF_002837175.3 Physeter macrocephalus | reverse complement strand
AAAAAAAAAAAAAAAAAAAGAATGGATAGGGGAACAGGTCCAAGAAGATTTAAAAACTGTATGTACCAGATAAGGAAAATTTTTTGTAAAATGTACTTCTATTGGATTGAAAAATAGGCAGAAGAATAGATCTACTCCACTACTAACTGGTGATTCACTCTCATTAGTAGGATTAGTATATAGACTCTTCTTTTTGCTTCTCTACATTTCTTACATTTTCTCTCATAAGCATATATTGCTTTTACAATAAGAAAAAAAGAAGTTATATTTAATTTTTTCAAGTGTGGGAGATGTTTAGAATCCTAAACTCTCTGGAAGCCTGTGCTTCCAATAATTATGTCCCCTACAAAAATGCTGTGAAAATGTAAAGCCCTTGGCTGACTTGGAAATACTGTATTTACTCAAAGATAGCAAGACCCAGAGGACTGGAAACAACATCCAGAAGAGCTGTCAGTCCAAGATTTAGGGCAAAAGAGCAACATCCCCATAAGCAGAAAAATGATCAGTCTCAGATCTGCTCAGCTGTTATCTCCCTCCTGTGATTTCTCATCCTGTGAATTATTCCAGTGCTTATATATTTATTTTTTAAACACACAACAGCAGAGTTATTCTCCAAGCCTTTATCAGCTGAAGTATTAACAGCTTCCAGCTGAGAAAATATCTTTTCACTTTGCTTAAGCCTAACCATTATTTTCTCCCTCCTACAGGAGTTTCAGTATCATACAAAGGATCACAATACAAAAGGCCATGTGGGTGATTTTGTATAATATTGCTTGTAGACTTACAGTGTATAATTTGGGTGTAAATCTATTTAAAGATGTCACTAGTTTGGATTTTCTTTCTAGAAAGAAACACTTTGGCCCCTTCATTCTTTGAAAGCCTAAATATAAATGTGCCCAAACTAAGAATCAGAAAAGAATAAAAAGGCTCCTTTTAGAATTTTCAATTTATTTCTTGAAATCTCTCTTTTAAAAATAAAACTATGGGGGTTCCCTGGTGGTGCAGTGGTTAAGAATCCACCTGCTAATGCAGGGGACACGGGTTCAACCCCTGGTCCGGGAAGATCCCACAGGCCTCGGAGCAACTAAGCCCGTGCGCAACAACTGCTTTATTTCTTGAAATCTCTCTTTTAAAAATAAAACTATGGGGGTTCCCTGGTGGTGCAGTGGTTAAGAATCCACCTGCTAATGCAGGGGACACGGGTTCAACCCCTGGTCCGGGAAGATCCCACAGGCCTCGGAGCAACTAAGCCCGTGCGCAACAACTGCTGAGCCTGCGCTCTAGAGCCCACGAGCCACAACTACTGAAGCCCACGCTCCTTGGAACCTGTGCTCCCCAACAAGAGAAGCCACTGCAATGAGAAGCCCGCGCACGGCAAGGAAGAATAGCCCCCTCTCGCCGCAACTAGAGAAAGCCCGCACGCAACAACGAAGACCGAACGCCAAAAGGATCACAATACAAAAGGCCATGTGGGTGATTTTGTATAATATTGCTTGTAGACTTACAGTGTATAATTTGGGTGTAAATCTATTTAAAGATGTCACTAGTTTGGATTTTCTTTCTAGAAAGAAACACTTTGGCCCCTTCATTCTTTGAAAGCCTAAATATAAATGTGCCCAAACTAAGAATCAGAAAAGAATAAAAAGGCTCCTTTTAGAATTTTCAATTTATTTCTTGAAATCTCTCTTTTAAAAATAAAACTATGGGGGTTCCCTGGTGGTGCAGTGGTTAAGAATCCACCTGCTAATGCAGGGGACACGGGTTCAACCCCTGGTCCGGGAAGATCCCACAGGCCTCGGAGCAACTAAGCCCGTGCGCAACAACTGCTGAGCCTGCGCTCTAGAGCCCACGAGCCACAACTACTGAAGCCCACGCTCCTTGGAACCTGTGCTCCCCAACAAGAGAAGCCACTGCAATGAGAAGCCCGCGCACGGCAAGGAATAGCCCCCACTCACCGCAACTAGAGAAAGCCCGCGCGCAGCAACGAAGACTCAACGCAGCCAAAAATAAATAAATAAAATAAAGTAAAAAAATAACTAAAGAGATGCCTGTTTCTTTAAAAAATAGTAATAATAAATAAAACTATGAGGATGTGGAACTATGTACTCAAAACTTTAAATGGTCTACAATGTGAAATTGCGTCTCACTACCTGTTCAGGAAAGTGTTCCCTCTCCGATGGAAAAGACTTCTAAATCGAGATATGAAATATTCAGAGCAAGCAACTCTTCTCCTCGCCCGGGACCCCTATGAGAAATGGATTCATCGCCAGTATTGTGTTTTCTTATGTCAGTTTCAGGTACCATTTATAAGTCTGTACTAGCCACCTTACTGGGCTACTGCTTCTTGTTAATGAAATGAGTCAGGAATATATTCTCTTTATGAACCAATTTCCTTTGCTCCAAGGCACAAAAACAGCCTGTGCCTGCACCGGGCAGCCCAGAAAACTATTTTGCAAATGCCTGCCTTTTGCTTTTCAGAGATTCATGGAGAATGGCTTCTAAGCACACTGTGACACCAACAGTTAATAGGGAGTCACCCCAGCCCCCAACTTCTGTGTCTTGGGGCACTCCTTTTTGTCCTTCTTTGGAACCCAATAATCTTTGCTCTCCTCTGCTTCATTTTAATTTTTTAAAAATTACAAATATTTATCGGAAAGTAATTTGAAATGTCTTTCCAGTGTGATGATTGCTATCCCAAAGAGTTTCCCTTCTCCAGAACTCTCTCCTACCCACTTGTCCCCAGGATACTATGTACTATGAAATGTAGTAGTGCCCCCTTATCCTTGGGGGCTACATACCCCCTGTGGATGCCCAAAACTCCATATGTTACCAAAAACATATTGGACAAAAGGACGATTCACATCCAGGGTGGGATGGGGCAGGATGTCTCTAGGTTTTATCACACTTCTCAGAAAGGCACACAATGGACTGTGGTTGACCGAAGGCCACTGAAACCACAGAAAGTGAAAGTGTGGATAAAGGGGGACTACTGTACTCAGAAAAACTACAGTCTAAAAAGGAATACCTTGATTGTGGGATGTCATGAATCAGCCTAAAAGAAGATTGTGGAGAGCCAAGAGCACATGAGCAAATAAGTGACGATTTCAGGTCAGTGCCGGAATCTTCCTATACGAAAGGCAAGAATGTGTTCATGTGACCGTGGTATAAATTCAGTTTCCTCTTCTGCAAAATGGTAATAATAATAATATCGGCCTTATATGGTTGCCATGAGAATTAAATGAAATAATGAAAGGGAAGCCCTTGGCACACAGAAAATAATCAATAAATGTTAGCTTTTTAGCTCTCCTCTTTGCCTTTTCTTCATTTATTCACCCATTCAATTAATATTCAATGAACCAGCTTCTTCCCAGATTTGAATCACTTCCCAGTGGTGATATGAGTTAGAGCTTCAGGACGTGTGTTGTCTCCTCGAGGCAAGTAGGATACAATTTAGTATCCCTTAGCATAATGCACTAATTGGTCCCTTAGTGACCTGAAAGAGTTAATGCACTATTGTAGGGTTTAATCTACCACTTCCTGACAAAATGAGCTTTAGTATTTTTTTATACATGTTTCCTAAAATTACAGTGCGCAAACTCCCTCTCTCTCTCCTTCACTTTTTCTCTCCTCCTCTTTCTTTCTCTCTGTCTTTATCACACACACACACACACACACACACACACACACACACACAGTACAACTCTCAAGAGCAGTAAGACAAGTTAGATGATAAGATTAAAATAATCCATTTAGAGTTTACTGAGGACTTTTTTCTGATCACAAAAGCAACATACTTTAGAAAACTTGAGAAGTTCACAAATCTAAATAAGACACAAATTTTTCATAATCTTACAAACCCCCCCAAAATAGTTCTCAGGAAACACTGCAAATTTTTTTTTCTATTTTCTCCCAAACCTTTTATTCTTATATAATACATATTCCGTAATTCATATACTATCATATAGACTTTATGTACTATGTGTTGGTTTTATAATTAAAATCGTATCATAAAAGTTTTTCTAAGTCATTGAAATTCATTAAAATATTTTCACAACAACCAAATAGTCCATTATACGGACATTCCATGATTTGTTTAGCTATGAGTCTATTGTGGGACATTTAAGTAATTTCCTTTTTGTTTCCATTATAAATGATATTGAGACATACAACTTCATACATGTGCTTTTAAATTCATTTATTTCCTTAGACTAGATTAAGTAAAATTATCAGATAAAAAAGTATAAACATGTTGAAAGGCTTGATGAAGATTGTCAAATTGCTTTGCCTAGACCAGCAGTATTAGACAATCCCTTTTCACCACAATCTGGCCAGCCCTGAGTATTTACAGTAAACAATCTGTGTTGATCTGATAGGTAAACATTAAATTTTATTTTAATTTGCATCATTATGATTACTAAGGAGGTTGACCATTTATTCCTGTTTACTAGCCATTTGCCTTATCTCTTCTGTGGACTGTAGGTTTATGTTTTTGTCCATTTCATTGAAAATATAGAGGTTTTATTACCATTTATATTAACTCATTATATATTAATATTTTCCCACTGTTTTATTTTTAATCTGAAATATCTGCTCCATAGAAAAGAGCCATAGACCTCAAGCAAAGCTAAGATATTTTTCTTATTAATAAATATATCCCATCAAAATATCTATAAAGTATAATTTCCTTGTTTGTGTTTAATTTTTTATGATGCTTTTGACACAGAGCTTGTAATTTTAAATATTAAAATCAGTCTTATCCTTTGCTATTTAGTCTCTTGCTTATGTATTTAGATAGTCCTTTCCCATCTGAGATAATGTAAATATTCCCCAAAGTTTCTTCTAGCTTCTTGAAGTGGTTTCATTTTTCATATTTCTTCTAATTCATCTAGAACTTACTCTGTTGAATGTAAGTGAATCTTTCTCAAACACATATTTTCCAATGCCATTTATGAAATAATTCATCCCTTTCAATATTAATTTCTTATACATTAGCATCTATTTATGTACTATACTTTGTTTTCTATTTATTTGCCTATATGAATTTTCATCTTGTATTAAGTCTAATAGGTGTCTACTCACCCTTAAAAAGCCTTATTTTTCAAAATTTTTATATCTACTCTAAATTATTCATTTCTTCAGTTAAACTCTAGAATTATTTGGTCAAGATCTCCAAACCTCCATTATGTACAAATTCATGAGCTAGTTGCCTTCCCGATATTCCTTTCCACTTTGTTGCGGATAGTAGAGCCCCTGTTTTGTTCAAGGGAAAAATGGGCATCGCTTCTGATAATAAATTTATTTCCCAGATTCCACTGTAATTAGACTCAACAAGTGAATCCGTTTTGGCCAATGAAGCAGTAGTGGTTTAAAAATATGTCCACCAAATTCTTTAGTACTCTTATTTTCAAAAGGCAGAAGTGATGGTGTTAGTCTTGCAAGACTGGTTCATAAAATAATGTGATTTCTGCCTTGCTCTCTTTTGGATCACTTGTTCCAGGGGAAACATCCATGGTGTGAGGATCTAACACAGAGACTATGAAGATGCCCACATGGTGGGTAACTGAGGTTTCCTGCCAACTGCCCTCTTAGCAGTGAAGCCATCTCAGAAGTGGATCCTCCAGCCCTGCTCAGTCCTTCATATGATTGCAGCCCCTACCAACATCCTAACTGGAAATTCTTGAAAGATCCTGAGCCAGACCCTCCTAGCTGAGCCTCTGTGGCATTCCTGATCCATACAAACTGTAAAATAATAATTATTTAATTTTGTTTTCATCTGATTTATTTCCTGTGATGTTGTTGTTATTGTTGTTTTATGCCTGATTAGGGCGTTATTTGTCCCACAGTTATAGGTAACTAATACAGAGGTATAAGCAGAGGCCTTCTGGAGGCTGTTTACTTTTCCAGATAAGTGGGAAAGGTATGGCTGGTGATTCATTTCTCTCTTTTCCTCTTTTACTCCTTAAATGTACATGTGATACCTGAAGTGTAGCAGCCATCTTGACACCATGAGGCAACAAGCATGAGTGTGAATGTTGGTGCATTAGGATGATGGAACAGAATGATTGAAAGCTGGATACTGAAAGATGTTGCTGAGCACCTGGAACAGTAGCAACAACTAGCTGGTAAATAAATCTTAAAACCAGCAAATATGTCACTCTCTTTATGTGAGGAAAATAAACACTTTGAGCTACTTTTGGCTGATTAATTTGTTATTGCCACCAAATACATTCCTAACAGTTAGGATCCGATGTTGCTGTGTGGTCAGCACAGAACTAGGCATTTTGTGACTATGTTCAATGTGACTAAAAATAGAATTACCATACGACCCAGCAATCCCACTAGTGGGCATATACCCTGAGAAAATCATAATTCAAAAAGTCACATGCACCCCAATGTTCATTGCAGCACTGTTTACAATAGCCAAGACATGGAAACAACCTAACTGCCCAATGACGGATGAATGGATAAAGAAGATGTGGTACATATATACAATGGAATATTACTCAGCCATCAAAAGGAATGAAATTGGGTCATCTGTAGAGATATGGATGGACCTAGAGTCTTTCATACAGAGTGAAGGAAGCCAGAAAGAGAAAAACAAATGTATATTAACACACATATGTGGAATCTAGAAAAATGGTACAGATGGACCTATTTGCAGGGCAGGAATAGAGATGTAGACATAGAGAACGGACATGTGGACACAGTGGGGGAAGGGGAGGGTGGGACAAATTGGGAGATTAGGATTGACATATATACACTACCATGCGTAAAATAGATAGCTAGTGAGAACATGCTATAAAGCACAAGGAGCTCAGCTCGGTGCTCTTTAATGACATAGCTGGGTGGGGATGCGGGGGTGGAGATCCAAGAGGGAGAGGATATAGGTATACATATAGCTGACTCACTTCATTGTATGGCAGAAATTAACACAACATTGTAAAGTAATTATACTCCAATAAAAAAAATAATAATTTGTTATTGCCACCAAATGCATTCCTAACAGTTATGATGAGACGTTGCTGTGTGGTCAGCACAGAACTAGGCATTTTGTAACTGCTCAATGTGACTTTAGAGTAGTGAATGATGAATTTTAACAGCTCTAATGCGATAAGAAACACATGTAGACATCCTTCCAGAAATTTGAGTTTGTAGAAATAATGGAAAGTGAATTAATAAGGGACAGCAAATCTAGATTACCTCAGGTAAAAATGCTTCCAAGTATTTAGCATATGAACAGACTCCCTTCTGCAGCACTTTTTTTGTGCTGATGTAGATCAACCAGTGGTCAAATTGCCTGCAATCAAGTATTGATCACAATTCTTCAAAATGCCTGTGAAACACAAAATAGAATGAAAAATGTTTTATTTTTATTTAAATTCTAAGCTCCTACATTTTAAAGCAACACTGCTCATCTTTTATGGAATAATTAAGACCAGCTACTTTACTTTGTTCATATATAAATGATATTTCAACAATATTCCCCAGTGAGATCATCCACCTATTTGTCTCTCTCAGGACATTATTTAATCTTCAAAACATGAAAATGTACTTTAGTTTACTTTTAACCTAACTATTGAATATTTTGTTTTACAATGTTTATTCTCAGAAATGGGGCCATTCACCCAGCTACCAGAAGGGCTAAAATGTAAAAGACACAATATCAAATAATGTAGAACAACCCAAACTCTCAAACCAGAGTGTTAAGTGCCATTATCACATTGGAAAACCGTTAGGATTTACTAATACTGAACATATGCACACTCTCTGGCCCAACAATTCCACTTCTAAATATATAACCAACAGAGGTGGCACATATGTTCTGCAAAAGATATGTACAAGAATACACATAACAACATTATTCATAATAGGTGAATACTGTAAACAACCCAAATGTTCATCCAAAGTAGAAAGGGTAAATGAACTGTGGCATGTTTGCCCAGTGAAATTTGAGAACAATGAAAATGAATGAACAATTGTTATACCAACAACTGACTCTCAAAACCACCATGTTGAATGAAAGAAGCGAGATGGAGAAAAATACCTACTGTTTGATTCCATTTATTTAAAGTAAAAAAAAATTGTTTTAAAAATATTGATCAATCAAAATAGTGATAATAGAAGTCAAAATAGTGGCCAGCCTTGTCAGGATAGGAATTGGAAGGCAGCACAGGGGCTTCTGGCATTCCGGTAATTTTCTACTTCTTCACCTGGGTGGAGGTTTCATGGGAATGTTCAGTTTGTGGTTTGTAAAAATTCATCAATGTCCATGTTTTTCTATAATTGATATGTTATACTTCACTTAAAATGGTGCCATTTCTTTCCATTTAATTTTTTTGAAGTGTAACATATTTAAGTGTTACTATAAAGCAAGTCAAGTTTGAGATTCATAGCAACTTTTGCTTCAGCAAACCAAAAGCAGAAAAAAATCGATACCGTTGTTCTAAAACTAAACAAAAATAGTTGGCTCTATTGTTCCAAAAAAGATGAAAAGCTGGGACAGTATGTTTCTGAGTAGGACAAAATAAATATTATCAGCAGTCTCCCTTTTCTTACCCACCATGAACTAAATTGAGCCTCAAAGGAAGGGTGATAACAGAAGAGATGGAAGAGTTCGTCTGTTTGCCCCACCTTCCTACTTCTGATACAATGTGGAGTTGAGAAAGGGATAGCATAGCAGGCTAGCAGTTAGCCAAATTTGGGTTTTCTGTCTACCTTACTTTGAATACACTTGGTTTGGGTTGCTCATTAGATGTGTGGGTGACTGTAAGAGCATCGAGACCAACACTTGCTTTGGACACCTATCAAAATTCACCCTCACACCCAAAACTCTGACTCTCAGGGAGAAAGAGTCTCTGTCCAGTTCTGCTCAGCCTCTCGTGTTAGCCTGTGGGCATCTTCTGTCTTGAGTCAGTATGAAGAATGCGTATTAAAGATGGCTTCTCTAGCTCTTAGGGCGTTTTTGAAGAATTTATCTGGAATTCAGATGTCCAAGACGGTGGGGTCTTGTCTTAGGGATTTATCTTGAAAACGAGACGTCTCCCCAGAGTGCAGGAATTCTATCTCACACTTGATCATCTTTTTCCTATGAAAACATATTCAGGATTTGGTCAGAAAAAAAAAGATTCATGAAGCAACTTAACTATTTTTAGAATTAAAAAAATTATCCCAACCTAGAGAGCTCCACATAGACTATGTGATGTAAAAGTGTTATATGTTTATAACAGCTTTCACAATTTATATATGGCAAAGCTGTTTATCCCCAAGAGGGAAAATGACCTGGACCTTTATTTCTTCAGGTGTCCTGAATTTGGAGGTTTAAAGTAATTCTTTGTAGCACCTCCCTCGGATTTTGACAGATGCTTCAGGCTATTGGAAAACTTTAAAGTGATTTAATAGGAAACTGCATTGCACCATTTTCTTTTAATCTGTATACATAGTTGTATAGTTATGGCCAGCTTTAAACCATCCAAAAGCTGGGAGCATTTTAAATCCTATTTGTTCCTTGAGTGGACTGTTCATTAATGAGCTTATCTGCTTGCTTGGTTCTGAAGTTAAATCTTATTTCTACATCTACTTTTTCTATTGATTTATATCTTGGCTTTGATTTGTTGGGCAAAATATTATGTGTCTGTGTTTTCATTGTACACTGCCGGACTTTGGAGTTTGTTGTAAAAATATGTTTTGAATGTTCAAGGCTCAAGACACCCTTAACTTGCCTCTTTTGTAAAGTAGATGCCCCAAGCTTAGAGTTAGTTTTCCTGCAAGACACTGTTAAGAGCTAACAGCACACATTCTACCCTAGCTCCACATCTCCTTACCACTCCTGCCCACAAAAATAGCCCATTCTTAATATTCTCATAAAAAACTCAAATCCTACTTTAAGAGTATTTTCATTAGACCATTCCTCACCAAGAATTCTCCTAATATGTCTTTTCTTGAAAGTACATACTCGACAACCCCACAAGCCTCTGTGAGTTTGCAGGGCAGAACCCATTCTCAGCTCAGAGTCCCGGGTCTGTGTCCTTATAGAGGGGACATCTTTACACATCTCCAGGGAGCTTTCATCTAAACCTGAGAGCCCGAGCTTTCTCTGCCCTCTACCTGGGCTCTCTCTCAATTCTACTTTCTGGTTACTCTTCTGAGCAACTTCCAGGAAGTAATCCCACCTTCCCTTATATCACAGAGCCTTGCTCCGTGAGCAAGTCCATCCATTCTTAGTCATGAGCACCCATAAGAGCATGATAGACATGCAGCAATGGCCGATTAGCAGTGGAAGATGGGGGGAGCTGGCAGTTATACATTCATTTACAGTAGGATAAGCCCACACTAATGTATTTACTTATCCTCCAGATGGCTTTCAGAAAAGGTTTGAGGTGGCTGCATAACCGCATTTCCAAAGAGCAAAGTAATTAATACTTTCAGGTCATAATGATTTGAGGACAGGATAATTAGACCATCAAATTCCTCCTGTCCTTGCAACGACCTACATCTAAAGTGGAGATTAAAGTTATTCAGCCTTTGAAGAGAAGCTTTTTGTTTGGGGCTTTTCAAGTATGCCTGTCAGGTACGTACCCATCACTGGTAACATCTTCAGAATATACTTGTCATCTCCCTGACATCAGTAAATCCATTCGTTCCCAGCTGTAATTTATCTCTTGATAAATCACGCTATCAAGTTGAAGTGTGAAAGCAATACCCCTGGGACATAAAATACCACTGAATCTGCTGTTTGGTTAATTTATTACTATTATTAGGGAACTGACAGGATTACTTTAAAAATCGAGTGCCCAGAGACCCCAGATTTTTATCAGGCATTTGACAGAGGAACAGTGTTCAATCATACCCGGCTGACCCAGCCACTTCCTTCAGCCTCTGCCACCAGTCCCTTTGGAGAATTCTTGTTGGAAGGGAAGAGAGGCTGAGCCAGGCACAGACTCCTCTGAAACATTCAGACAGATAGGTAGGTCTGAGAGTCAAGAGATAAAGATTTGGGGCTTCTTTCTCAAGGAAGTTGTTTACTTTCTTAGAAGGACTGTCTCTTGATTCAATCCGTGACAGCACGGCATTATGTATGTGGAGGAGTAGCACTAAAGACTGACATGGCGCAGAGACAGGGGTTCCAAACAGGAGGCAGTGGATGTGACTTGAAATCCTGACGCTGCCATTTACTAGCCCTGTGACCTTGGACATGTTATTTAGTGCTTCTGAGCCTTGGTTTCTATAGCTGCAAAATGGTGTTAAAAATAGAGTTGTTGAAAGAATTAATCAAGACAGGTGGAAATGCTCACCTCATAATAGGTGGTCAAGAATGTTTGTTGCTTCCTCTTAAGACTATATTTTTAAAGGCAGAACTTATAAGGATGTATCAATGATCTTAACTTTTCAAACCCTAGAGTTTACCCATTTCTCAGTTATATTCAGATTTGTTTTAATATGGGATTCCACCTAGCACTGGGCATTAAGATAGATGGTAAATAAAGACACCTTTGGAAGGCATTTTTCACGCCTTAGAACGTAATGAGGTGTAGATTAAATTCCATTACAACAAATGCCATGACCAACCCCAACCTGACAAAAAAAGAAAGAGGAGAGACGGTTGAGAAAGAGAATCTAAGTTACAACCAACTGAACAATATTTCAGACAGCATTTAACTTTTTCAACATTCTATCATGAACGCAATTATAAGAAGAAACGTCCAGTGTAAATTACCAGGGAGCTGGTTCAGGCACAAGTTGGTGGCAAATGAGGAGCTTAAGTTTCTGCTATCACTCTTTCTACTCTTTCCAGCCTTCTCCTTGACAATCCACTTCCATTGCCACCTCAAGACCTTTGTACTTGCCAGTCTCTCCACCTAGAATACCTGTCCCTGATCTCAACTAACCTCCCTCCATGCAGGTCTGAGCTCAAATGTCATTGCTCTAGAGGCACCTTTTCTAAACATCTCACTAAAATAGTTCCCACACTCAATGCCCATCCATTACTTGGTTCATTACCCTGCTTTTTCTTTGTAGACGTTAACTCTCTGTGACATATTATTTTTTGTCTCCCACTTGCACAGTAACTTCCTAAGCACAAAAGATATTTGTCTATCTTATTCACCACTACTACAAATGTCTAAAGTTATTCTTAGCATATAGTAGAGAGGAAGAGGAAGAAAGGTTAGTGTCCTCCAACATCACATTGGGACAAAGTGCCTTTCTGCTGCCCACAATTCAGTTTCTAAAAGTTCATGTCTAAGAGCAGAGGTAGAGCAAAGCCAAGTGGGCAACACCTACCCAGCTTCATTCAGACTCTCACAATCTCTTGCAAGTAGCCTCCTAACTGGTCTCCTTTCCCAGAGTTTATGTTCCAATATTTTTTTTATCCACTCCATATATTTCTTTTCTGTTTTATTTTGATTTTCCTTTTTTAATTGAGGTACAATTGCTTGGCTTTTTATTGAGGTATAAGCAACACCCAATAAAATGCCTGCACTTAAAGTCCACAATTTGATGGGTTTGACATCTATATACACCCATGAAACCATCACCACTATCAAGACAATGAACAATTATATCACCTCCAAAAGTTTCTTCATGCCCTTTTGCAATCTCTCCCTCCCAGCCCTACCCCATCTGCCCCAAACCGTCATCCCCAGATTAGCTTCTATTTTCTGTAGAATTTTATATAAGCAGAATCACACAGTATGTACTTTTTTTTTAGCCTGGATTTTTTCACTCAGTGTAATTATTTATGAGGTTTAACCATATTTGTTGTGGGTATCAAAAGTTCTTTTCCTTTCATTACTAGGTAGTATTATATTGAATGGATATACCACATTTTGTTTAGTCATTCACCTGCTGATAGACATTTGGATTGTTTTGAGTTTTGGGCAATTATGAATAAAGCTGTTATTAACATCCATGGATAAACTACTGTCTAGACATGCTTTCATTTCTCTTGGGTTAAAACCTAGGAGAGAATTCTGGGTCATATGGTAGATGTGTAGGTAACTTTTAAAGAAACTAGCAAATTGTTTTCCAAAATAGTTATTCCATTTTATTTTCCCACCAGCTGTGCATGAGAGTTCCAGGGGTTCCACATCCTTGCTGACACTTGATATTCTGACAGCAACATCTAAATAAAGGACAAAACTGATTATGCCACAGCTCTGCTTAAAATTACCCATGGTTCTCTGCCCCTTGCAGAATAAAACCCACCTTTCTCAGGGCTGTTTATAAGCCCTTCCTCCCAGCATGGACACATCTTCCACCGCGATCCCCTTTCCTCATTCCAGCCCCCAGACCTTTTCCACCTAGCTTATGGAGCTTCCTCCATCACTGCACACTTGCTTGACTCTGGGCCTTTATACAAGCATGTCTCCATTCTCTCAATATTAAGGGCCAAATCATGTACTCCACAAATTCATATGTTCAACTCTTAACCCCTAATACTTTAGAATGTGACTGTATTTGGAGGTAGGGTCTTTAAAGAGGTCATTAAGTTAAAATGAGGTCTTTAAGGTGGCCGCTAATCTAATATGGTTGGTGTCCTTATAAGAAGAGGAAATTTGGACACAGACACTTACAGAGGGAAGATGGTGTGAAGACATAGGGAGAAGATGGCTATCAATAGGCCAAGGAGAGAGGCCTGGAACAGATCCTACCCTCATGACCCTCAGAAGGAACCAGCCCTGCCAGCACTTTGATCTTGGACTTCTAGCCTCCACACTCTGAGATGACAAATTTCTGCTGTTTAAGGCACCTGGTCTGCGGTATTATGTTATGGCAGCCTTAGCAAACTAATACTCTCACCTTTTTCACTCCTTCTCAACCACATGATCAGCTTGCTTGTTGCTTTCTCTGTTAATTCTTCCCCCATCACTCTTGCCCAGATTTAATAGCTCCTTTTTAAAAACCCTTCCTGTGGTACTTTGTTCATACTTCTACTGGGAATTTGAACTTACTGTAGTAATTATTCGTATATGGGTCTATCTTCCCCACTAGGCTAGAAGAATTTCTTAAAGATTTTTTAAATCTTTGTATCTCAAGCAGTCTAGCTCAGTCTCCTGACAGTGTAGACTTCTATGTATATGTGTTACATGAATTCTCTGAAACTAGGCTGCTCACCCAGATTTCTTTCCCCTACGGCTTCTTATTGTCCTATGTATGTATGTATGTATTTTTGTCTATGTTGGGTCTTCATTGCTGCGTGCGGACTTTCTCTAGCTGCGGCAAGCAGGGGCTACTCTTTGTTGCAGTGCGTGGGCTTCTTACTGCGGTGGCTTCTCGTTGCGGAGCAAGGGCTCTAGGTGCATGAGCTCAGTAGTTGTGGCTTGTAGGCTCTAGAGCGCAGGCTCAGTAGCTGTGACGCATGGGCTTAGTTGCTCTGTGGCATGTGGGATCTTCCCGGACCAGGGCTCGAACCTGTGTCCACTGCATTGGCAGGCGGATTCTTAACCACTGTGCCACCAGGTAAGTCCCCCTATTGTCCTTTTTAAAAGCAAGAATCCCATCAATTTCTCCTTATGGGGCTATATGACAATGAAATCTTTGGACAAGTCCTTAAAAATGGGTATACAAGAAAGTTCTTCAGAGTATTGATTATAACATCAAAAAATTGCAATAGGCATAATTGTTGTTCAATAGAATTAGCTAAATAAATTATGGTATATCTCACAGAGTAATATTCTGCAGTTAATAAAAATGATGATGTGAGTCTATATTTATTGACATGAAAAATAATAGCCACCACCCATTACTGATAAAAAAAACAGGGTACAGAAATGTATGTATCATATAATATGTATACAAAATTATGTACGGGTATAGCTGTAAGTTATCAGTAGATACGTAAACACATGGAAGTTTACCAAAATGATACAAGAGTTAAATCTGAGTGGTAAGATCTCAGGTGATTTTTTTTTCTCTATACATTCTGGAAATGTTTAAATTTTTTAAAGTGGGCATGCATTCATTTTATAACCAGAAGAAAATAATTTAAAATATTTTATTTAAAAATATATAATAATAAAAAGGAGAGCATCAAGGCTCCACTGTTCTTCTAGATCAATCCCTTCACTGGATCATGGAAAGGAGGCAATTCTTGCCACCCTGCTAATTAAGCTTCCTGAAAGCAGGTCCGCCCTGGGCATCTGCATGGCATGATTAGGAACTATTGAGCTGCTTCTGCCCACACTGCCTTGGTCTCATCCAGAAATGAGTCCTGCAGTCAGGCTTTCAAAGTCTAAGTTTCTCATTATTACTTATTCCATTTAGAT
This sequence comes from Physeter macrocephalus, assembly GCF_002837175.3. Taxonomy (NCBI): domain Eukaryota; kingdom Metazoa; phylum Chordata; class Mammalia; order Artiodactyla; family Physeteridae; genus Physeter; species Physeter macrocephalus. The sequence continues at coordinate 26,993,681 of NC_041226.1, read as the reverse complement.
ACTTCAATCAGGCAGCTGTTAAAATTCATGGGCAAAAAAAAAGAAAAAAATCTGTTATTAGTTAAGGCCATGATAACCCAATTAATTCCCCAGCACAAGGCTAGACCATTAAATTATGATATGGGAAAGAAGGGGAAACAGGCTGGACTTGGTGATAGATGTGGGGGAAATCCAGCATAAACAAACTCAGTCCCTGGAGAAAGTAGAGAAAGGGCAACAAACAAAAAGAATGGCTGGAGAGGTAACTGTACCTATTTTGTAGACATTCCAGGGCAAAACCATCTCCCTAGTGGGACACAAATAGCTGGGAAGGCCTCTCATCCTAAAATGAGAGGTTTTGTTTGTTTGTTTGTTTGTTTTAAAAACCAGCCACACACAGCTTGACTCTCTGTCAGTGCATGCTTTACTTCTTTGGGGCCACACCTGCTCACATGGATGACGGTCATCCGTTGCAGACCATATGTGACAAAATAATATTGTCGAGCATTACCCAGTGTTTGTCATTCCCCGTGTTTCCTGCTAACCCCCCGTGGCAGATTATATTTTCCCTAGATATGGTCCCCCCAATATATGTCCCACTCCACATGTTCATAGGGTGGCATGAACAAGCTTCCCCATCCAGAGGTGGGGTCGCACAGTTCCCTCCCCTTGAAGACAGGTGGACCTGTAGCTGCCCCAACCAATGAGAGGACGCTTTGTGACTCATGAGGTTTATCATAAAGGGCAATATGGCCTCTGCCTGATTCTCCCTCTCTCTCCTCTTGCCCTTGGAACCTAGCTATCATGTGACAAAGGGCACAACCCATGGCCTGGCCATGTGAGGATCTTCCAGATGACTACCGCAGCTAGGCCCCCAGCCAACAGAAACCTCCCAGGTACTGCATGGATGAGCTTTAGGATGATTCGAGACCCCAGTGTTGATGGCTTCCAGCTGAGCCTCCTGACACAATGGAACAAAGTTAACTTGTCTGCATTGTGCCCTGTCTGAATGCCTGACCCCCAGAAACTGTGAGACATAATAAATGAGTATTATGGTTTTGAGCCATAACTAACCCACACTGGGACCCTACCCTTACCACTGCTCACAGGTTAGGTAATTAAAAGAAAAGGTGTCTATTTTTTTTTTTAAGTTTCAAAGTGGTTTTTCAAGAATCATCTCTATGACAATGGCTTAAAGGGATTAAATTTGGAATCTAAAAATCTTAGCACTTGACTAGCACTCAGGCAAGAAACAAAGAACTAAGAGGTATACTATTCATGAGTTAAGCAACAAATTTAGAAGAAGGCAAGATGTCAGGGTGAGTTTTCTAATCTAAGAAGAGATTTAAAAAAAAGAAAGAAAGAAAAGGAAAGAAAACATCTTGGGGAGGCTGGAACGGCAGACAAGAGACTTCACTGCATGAACCTAGGCAGTGTAGACCAGAGGGGTTAATGGATATCTCAGTAGATGCCAGTGGGATCGATGAAGAGGGTTGAGGACTCAAGAATGGGGAAAATCAGACATCTCTTGCCATCACTGGCAGGTGATGACTTAGGACCAGATGAGTGTCCTCAACAATCCATAAATTCCAGGGGAAACTTTATAGCAACTTGGAGAAGGAAAGAGTGAAAAAACAACCAGTATTAACAGGATTCACCTGGAATTGATCATGCTAAATACTGTGTCTCTTTTGGTGGGGGGAGAGCTCAAAATACTGTGTAAATTTACTTATTAAAAATTAAGTGATGTTATTTATAGATCCAAGACATAGCTTAAGGAATTTGTAACATCTTCACCATTTTGATATTTGCCTTCTCTGCTGAAGTTGTTATCTCCAGGTCAGGAAGGACACGAACGGCCCAGAGTGGGCTCTTGAATATGTGTTCATGACCCAATAAATGAATGAATAAAGAATTCTAAACAACTCTGTTGTGGAAATCAGAGGACATAGATCACCTCACCTCTGTCTCCATGAATCCGGTTCTGTTCATCCTTAATAGATCTCTAATCCTCTCAAAGCCCAAGCGTCCTCATCTACAAAATTAGATGATCTCTAATGGTACCTCCAACTCTAATGTCCCACTGGACTGTAAGCTCCTACAGAACAAAGATCAAAATCCTATCATTTTTATAGCCCCAGGACCTAGCATAGTGCCTGGTAAATAACAGGCACTCAATAAATATTTGTTGAAGAATGAGATGAATCTTATGCTATGTTTCAAAACCTAACAAGGACAATGTGTAATTTGGTTGCCTTTTCAAGTATAGAAATGTTAAATGAAAACTAAAGGGAAATAACAAACCGAGAATGTCATAATGTCATTTTCACGGTAGAGCAACATTTCCTAACTGCCCAGCATTTAAGGAGTAATGGCTTTATTGCCCGAGAGTCTGACACAGTGATTTGCACTGACTTGCCTCCCTGTTAGTCTGACTGACAGCCTCCCTGAGATGTCTTTTTGTGGGTAGCTGTTGCCCCTGGTGCATTTTTGATCAACCGTACATACGTCCTGTCATCTTTTATAATCCTCAGAACTTGAAGATTGTCTTTTACTTAAGTTTTCTGAGCTGAAATTAGGTTTGAATAATAATCAGGATTGTGGATCTTCTAAAGCAAAGGGACTTTATGAGAAAATGCTATCTTATGATTCTTCCAGGCATAGAATTTCAGAGTTGAAAGATTTTCCATCCTAGGATTTTATCTTATTAATATTCTCCTTTGCAATTCAAGTACCAGGAACTGGAAAAATCTCTGGTTGTCCTGCTGCAATGGCATTGAAGTCTCCTCATAACATACAGCACCAGAATTGTGCCATAATTTAGCGAAACTGAATGTTGCTCTGTGACTGCTAATTTTCCATCAAGATGATTCTGTCCCTAACCAAGAAAAGAAAAAATAAAATCTTGACAGAAAAAAATTCCTTTTTCTAATTATTGTGAAGACTCTCAGATGCTTTAGGGTAAATATATCCTTTACCTTTGTCCTAATTTTTCAACAAGGTTCTGCTAAAAATCCTTATGGTTAGAATGTCATAACTGACAGTTTCTGTTTTAATCTTCCCCTTGGTATACCCAGTTATAATTGGATAGTGATGGTGCATTCTGTTCTAGGAGACTGCTGTATCAGCCTATTCATTTTTAAACTTTATTTTCAATTATTTGCAGTTTGGGATTTGGTCCCCTAAGTCAAATTGGGAGAATTCTTCTCTTTTAATTAAAGAAGCTAATTAACCCATTCTGCAGTTTCCAAACAGTCTCATTTAAAAATGTGAACACATGGGGCTTCCCTGGTGGCGCAGTGGTTGAGAGTCCGCCTGCCGATGCAGGGGACACGGGTTCGTGCCCCGGTCCGGGAGGATCCCACGTGCCGCGGAGCGGCTGGGCCCGTGACCCATGGCCGCTGGGCCTGCGCGTCCGGAGCCTGTGCTCCGCAGCGGGAGAGGCCACGACAGTGAGAGGCCCGCGTACCGCAAAAAAAAAAAAAAAAAAAAAAAAAAATGTGAACACATGCATGTGAACCCTGAGTTTAGAAATATGCTTTTAAGCTTTCCTAATATTTTAATCATTAATACAAGGTATCTGTTAGTTTTGCCGTATTCTATTAATTTTAATAGAATCTCACTGTGCCTTTATAGTGAGATTAGTACAGTTTGACTACAGATATTCTAGATGAAGTGTTTTTTTTTTTCCCCATAGCCATACATAATAAAAATTGTATATCTTTTCTAAAGAAAGCACCCACTAGCTCTATTGAAGAAAATGTGTAGTTGTTTACTTCCCAATAGTGGTAATTCAAGTAATTGTAATAGATGTTATAACGTAAAGTCATGTCTCAGCTGTGGCAAGTCTTACTCACATGATTATCATGTTGGGATGGAGTAGATCACCACTGACGGGATGTGATTCGAGAGCCTCCTTCCTCCATCACATCTTCCCCACATTGCAATATGGAATCCCCATTCTACTCAACCTTTTGACTTAATAAGATACCATTTAAAATACAAGCATATTTCCTGTGGATCATGATATATTGTTACATCATGGTGTATGCTCACGTAGGAATTAGTTTAAGAAATCAGTTAATGAGTCGGGTATCAAAGACTTGCTCTTTGAATAGTGAAACATAAGACAAGCATCAAAATGGAAGTAAAGAATTATATATATTTTTAGCAATCCTCCCCAAAAGTACCTTAAACAGGCCACTATTGTAATTTATTTACCGTGTGTTTACTTTTAGGTAATCATCTTTGCCTGGGTTCCTTAGAGATCAGAGTCTGAGGCAAAGATTAGAGGCCAAGTCTTTATAAGAGGTGCAATCCCAGGGAGGCAACAGTGAGTAAGGGAAGATAGCAGGCATAAACATAGTGATATACTGCTGACCTGCCTGCATCTTCCTAGAAAACACAGTCCGTTGTTCAATCACAGGACCCTCACTTCTGGTCAGCTATGTGGAATCACTGCACCTGAGGGAGGATGTACCTGCCAGGGTCCACTAGCTCCTGCTTATCATTGGTCATTATCATTTATCTTTGGCCCTACCAGTGTCAACTCCCCCATCTACTTCTGAGTTATGATATCCCGTCCCTTGGGAAGCTGCTGGAGAAGCCAGTCCACAGCCAACAATGCAACACTTCCTCTGAACCCTGAAGTGCTGGAGAAATCAGCACCTCTATAAGTTTGGTCAAGTTAGATCTGAGCCTAGAAGCCCCAAGGTCCCTGCTTTGGTGGATAAAATGGAGCCCATGCTGGAGCCCAGTTGGTGGTGGTAGCATTCAGACTATGGCAGTGTTGGGCAGACTGTCCATCGAGCAGCCATCAAAGGCTGGAGGGCAGGTGGGGCTGAGGAAATCTAGAAGAGGACATAAAATGATCAGGTACCAAATTTATGGCTATGCCTATTTTTGTGAAATAGACCATGTGCTCCTTAATGGCAGGAATCCTCTCTTATCATTCATCTTTGTAACCCCAGAGGCTAAGGGCAAGGTGAGCCTAGCAGACTGAACTAAGCCTGGTTACAATAGGTTTTCCATTTTTTCTTTTAAAGATTATTATTATTTTTTTAACATCTTTATTGGAGTATAATTGCTTTATAATGGTGTGTTAGTTTCCGCTTTATAACAAAGTGAATCAGCTATACATATACATATATCCCCATATCTCTTCTTCAAATGCTCACCGGGTCTGGCCATTCTGTGCACTAGAATGTTAACTGTCATTGTCAAATGGGTTCATCTATCTCAAATACTTACCTGTAGTGCTTTGGGAATGTGATTCTTTCATTTGGGGTCATTATTTTTAAAACAGCAAAAAAAGGCAAAACAAAAACACTCCCAGTACACTAGAGTAGTTGAGACTACAGGCTTTGGAACGTAACAGACCTAGTGATAGATTTGTGCAACCTCAAGCAAATTACCTCATTAGATCTTGGTTTGCTTTTCTGAAAAATGGGGATAATAATATCTGTGTCATTGCACTGTTGGGAAGTTGTTGAGTTGTGCCGTGTCACCTTGGTTAAGCTGGGAACTGTGTTTCCCAGACACCTGTTTCCTGTATGATTCCAAGGTAGAATTGGCCAAAAAAGGAACTTGCCCAAAATTTGGGAGGTAGATGTGAAGCAGAGAGGAGGTGAAGGGCAGAAGTCCTCCTTTGCAGTCTGATATGGTGATGGGGATCCAGCAGTGCCTGGTGGGTCCCAGCTGGTACCTCACTTCCCTCTGCTCCATGTCTAGTTTGTCTCCTCCTCCCTGAATGCTGGTTGTCCTCATCAACAGCAGGCACCCCTAGACCTTGGCTGCAAGCTCAAAAAGGCAGCTACACAGAGGCAACAGCTTCCACGGTCCCCACCAAGAGTTTCCCCTTCACAATCCACCTTCCACATATGGACGTGCTTGGCTTCCAGATTCCTCTACAGGATCTGAGTGTTTCTGGTAAGTGACACCTCTCATCCTAGTGACACCTCTCATCCTCCAGCTCCGTCTTCCAGACCTTCATTTCCCCAACTCCTTCCACAATTATGTAATATACCTGCTAGAGCCCGATTTGTAGCTTTTATTAATTTCTGTGAGGTAAATACTCCCACTCTTCAGGCTACTAACATTAAGTCACTGGACATGGAATTGGGAAGAAAGGTCACCTGCTCCCTGGAGCTGGTGCAAGCCAGCCCCAGTGCAGTCCTGAAGAAGCCCCTCTTCCCATGCTACTCCCAGTAGCTCTGCTTCCCTGGCTGAACTTGACTTGTACAGGAAGATTAGAGGACAATGAGTACCATACTCAGTATGGTGCCCGACACACAGGAAATGCTCAATAAATTAAAGTCAGTGTGTCGCAGGCACCAATCCTCATGTTGTGTTTGGATCTGAATCTGCTAAAGGCATGTATTTACTTACAACCTGCAAAGAAAAAAAATAGGCTCAGAGATAGAAGGGTTTTCCAACTAATGCAAGAACAATTTTGACATAGATTAACACAAGGGTCTTGCTTTCCTTTACAAGTGAAGTTTAAAAATTCCATTTCCTACAAAACAAATATGGATTAAGTAAATAATAGAATATTTTGCATGTGCAGCAGTGGAAAATTCCATTCTATGAATATTAAGCAGCAATTTTGTAGTTAACATTAAATGACTATCTCAGGGAGAAATTTATAGTTACTGAATTGGTCCAGAAGCCTCTAGCTCCTTTCCAATAAACTTGATAACAGACAAAGCTTGTGTAAATTTAAATTTAAATACAGCCTTTCCCCTCCTGTCTGTTCTTTCCCCTCCTGTGTTCTTTGCTGGCTCTGTGGCTGTGGCCACAGAATGTAAATATCTTTATCTAGTCAGTGAAGCACTTTCAAAATTCAAAGCACTTGACATATAGGATTCTTTTCTTCCTGAGCTTATCAAATAGCATTATGACTTAGAGTTGCTTTTAATTTTAAGCAAGGATTTTAGGCTTATAATTTTTTCTCCTCAACGGAGAAGGACTAAATCAACGCTTACTTTGGAACTGATTGTATATGGATTATTAAATGGTTAACTTAGGCATGAAAACACACAGTAAACTACCCATTCCTCTTCACCTCAGAACCAGTGAAACTTTCAGCCAAATATTGCTAAGAGAAACGTCTCTCCACAGATACTGTGCAAATTCTCTTTTTTCTTTGCCCTGGAGCTACGTTATTTGCTGATCCACTTCTTTACTTTACAAAAGTCTACATCTGAAACCTCTGTGCTCTGAAAAGGATGCTTCTCTGTTTCAGGGCTTTCCTTCAAATGACAGAGAATTTTCAGTTTCTCAGTCAACAATTGTTCAAAATTTATCTTCAAGTCATCAAGCTTACTTCTGAGGAGATTTGGTTTCCTCCAAAGTGCACTCTCTACAAATAGCAGCTGCCTCTGGAGTCACCCAGAGGTGCCTTTTCATTCTTTGTTCTGATCTCTCCTTCTGTCTCTTTGAACTCCATTGTAGCTATGGGAAAGATTTTATAAATTCTGGCTCAGATTGGGGGTGGGGGTAGAGAAAAAAAACAACATCTGGGTTGACTATAATCTGAACAATGCCTTATAGTACAGAACTCACTACATCTCTGTTATTTCTAGTATAAACCTATCAAAATGAAGAAGGGGAAGTCATTCCAGGCAAAAGAAACATGTACAAAAGTGTGGTGATAAGAGAAAAAAACACTGCAGTTCAGGATCAGGAAATGAGCCAAAGATGGAAGGATAGGGGTAGATTTCACAATTCCACAAAACATGGTACCATTTCTGCCCCTGACCTTGGATTGGTAGAGCCTCCAACTGCCATCCTTAGACTAAGAAAATGTTAATCAGGAGGAATGGAGCAAGGCTGGACAGTGGAGACATCTTTCTTTGTACCTTGCACTTTGTATATGTAAAAAAAAAATGACATCAAAACGGTTGTCTCACATCACACTGTTTAAATAGATCTTGAATCCCAAGCTAAGGCTTTGGACTTTGTCAGGCAGGAAAGAGGAATCCATAGTGTGATCTTCACCATGGAAGTGTTGTGAGAAAATTGAATTTGAGATCAAGACTGGAGACAAGGATCCACTAGGGACTGCTCCCATAACCCATGCCAGAAGTGACAGAGGCTTGAACTAAGGCAGTGACTGGGGGATGGAGACATGGGAAGGGCTTAATAAGAAACTGAATGTTCTAAGACTTGGAGACTTTAGGACTCAAGGGTGACTCCACAAATCTGGCTTGGGAAATAGGTAGATTTCTGCTTCAAAGCGAGAATAGCTAAGGAGGTAGTGTCGGGAGGAGAAGGCTGAGCTCAGCTTTTGACTTACTGAACTCAAGATTTCCATGGGTTAACCTCATAGACTGACCACAAAGGCAGGGGAAGTATAGGCCAACACTGCTGTTTCTGAGGTCCCTCCCTTCCTGTTTATCCACGCATCTCAAGGTTCCCTTTATGACACCTGTATGTCTGCCCTTCCTCATACACTCACGTCCCACTCTTCTCAAAGGATCTTGTGGAACTCAGGACTTCAACCTCTTTCCAATGTAGAAACAACTCCCAGACCTACTCTTCAGTTCAGACTTCTCTCCTGAGGTCCAGACCCTTAAATCTAGCTGCTTACGAAGCATCTTCCGTCATTCATCTCTCAGGCACCTCAGTCCCACATCACCAAAATCTCAAACATCATCTCCCAAACCACACGGGTTCACCTGTTCCCATTCCATACTCTCTCCTCTTATAATGATCCACAGTCTCCTAAACCAGAAACTTGGGTTGCAATCCTTGCTGCTTCCTTTCCTTGTGGACATCAAGTCCGGTTGATTCTAATCCCTCTCCCCTGTCTACTTCATCTCTCTTCTGCCCACTGGCCCCAGCCTCAGTGTGGTCCTTCCTGTATATCCTGTACTTTTCCAACAACCTACCGCCTGGACCCTCTGCTTCTCATCTGTCCCCCTTCCCAAATTATCTAGGTTTCCAGAAGATTTTCTAAAATTCAGATCTGATTGTGTTGCTTAAAATATGAATCTCTATGCCCTGGAGGATAAACCACAAACTTCTAGGCAAGGCCCTGAAGTCATTGCTGTTCAGGTTTTACCCATCTATCCAGCTTCATTTCATAACCCTCCCGTCACACACTACTGTGGCTGCTTGGCTACTTCTCCCTCTCTGCCTTTGTGCTCTGCCCTCCACCTTGACCCTATCTACCCCGGGGACTTATTCTTCATAATTTACTGAAGAGAACTTCCTGTCTCCAGGCGGAACTGTTTCCTTATTTCCCCTTCTGCAGCACCTCATGCATCCCTCTGTTCTAGCAATCCTTTCATTTGTCTACTCACTTATCTTGTCTCCCTCCTAGACCCTAATCCCTTCCAAGGTAGGGACTGTGTTCTTCTCCCCAATACTTGACATGGTGCCTAGAACACAGTGGTCCTTTCATAAATGTCCATTGCATCAGTAAATGAACAGACATAGGAAAAACAAAGACAGATTCACTCCTATGCTCCTCCTGAAACCTGTCTGTGATTTCTTATTCTCTCTTCTTCTAATACAGCATGTACTTTCATTCTGAGCCTCCTGACAGCCAATGCATAAAGAGAAACAGTAAACGATATGGTGTTTGTTGTCTGAAAATAGCAAAACACTTACTTCTTCAACAGAGACAAACTTTTTTCTGATAATAAATTTTAAAAGGAATCCATCGCATGAGTTCTTGTCAAGGAACATTGAACAACATAATAGGCAGTATCTTTAAGCACTTTTTACAGAAGCTACAGAAATATTCTTCACTTCAGGGTTTCCAACATTAATGCTTTAAAAAAATATATATAAAGACCTGGCACCAAACCGTGATTAATGAAAGTTTCCACTGGGAAAGGCTAAGCTAACAAGACCACATTTAGATCTTTCTGGTGATCAAGGATACATATAGCTTAGCGCAGGGAGGAGACTTCACATCTATAAACTCTATTTCGCAAATATCAATTGTCTTAGCCAGGCTTTGACAGGAGCTAAATGACAACCCAAACTGTATTCACTGAGAGCCTAGAAAACTCCCACTCATTCAAGGGTAGCTATTTGTAGCACGTAAACTCCTGCCAGATTGAGAAAAGAATTGGCCTAGTGAATAAAAATAGAGAAAGTCAGTGTTCAGAAACTGGAGGAGGAGGATAAGAGAGGTTCTGAGTTGATTGTTCAACCACACCGTTTGGTTTTTTTCTTTTTTTTTTTTTTTATTGAAGTATAATTGATTTACAACGTCCTATTAGTTTCAGGTGTACAACACAGTGATCCGGTTATACATATATATATTCTTTTTCAGATTCTTTTCCCTTAAAGGTTTTTACAAAATACTGAATATAGTTCCCTGCGCTATACAGTAGGATTGTTGGCTATCTATTTTATATATAGTAATCACACGATTTGTTTTTATTGCAATGCATAGCGACACTGAAAAAAAAGTTACCACTATGTGGTCTTATCACTGGCCCACGAGTGCACCCAAGACTGTAAGAAAATTCACCTTTCTATGGCTTTGTGCCAAAAATCTAGTCACTTTTCCCCCCAGCCTCTACCTACACAGACAAATATTAATTCATCAGGAATTAAACCTCTAGAAATGAGACTTGGGAGGAGAGGAGGAGTGAAGTAAATTGGCAAAGGAAGAGTAAGGTACCTAAATAGCTAACAGTCCTTCAGGATGTTAAACACAATAGAAATTTTCACTGTAGTCAGCACCCTGCTTGCAAGTGGGAAGCAGGACAGCAGACAAGAGTTCAAATCAGACAGGCATTGGGTGGAGCCGACAGCTGCAGACTTCCCCATCTCTAGTTCCATCATGGCATTGTTCCGACAGAACCATCTGAGCGGAGCAGAGTCGAAATTCAGTTACAAGAATAATCATTAAAGCAGTCATCAGAACCCAAAAAAGACTTTCACAATGATAAAAAAAATAAGCAAAAAAAAATTGTTGCAATAATTATGTTCACATCTCAATCTGATAAATATTGAGGCCTGTGATATAAAGAAAATGAAAGAATTCTAACTTCTAAAATAAAGCCACTAGAAAAAGATCAGCAAAGCAGTTTTCCAGAGCAGAGAGTGGATGTTGCTTTCAGTATATTGATTGATATGTAATCCAAACATATTGACTTATGTGTAATTAACAAAAGTTTAATTAATCTACTGATTGAAATGTCATCAATCTTATTCAAGTGTATTTTAATTCAAACATAATATAATTATGAGTATTATGCTCAAGTAATTTCATTTAATTAATCACAAAACTTGTTCTCACATATGCCTTTAGTCTCTGTAAATCATAAAATAGCTGACAAATTTTTTTAGGAGAAAATTTAAGATATCAATTTGAAGCACTTTATTTTATATGATTGCTTGATGTGTTCTGAAATGAAAATATGTTTCAAAAGATACCCTCTTTCTTTTTCTCTCTACTTATATAGTCATATAAAATGACAATTCTTTGGGGAGCACTCCCGTATCCATGAATAAAATAAAATTCTCTAAATTATTTTAAAGGAAAGGATGTGTTTTCTCAGGCTTGAAGAATATCTGAGTTCATTTTTCTGAAAACTTGGCAGAAAAACAAGTACCAACTAATGAATAATCATTCAAATGACAAGTCTTCATTAGGTTGAATTACTGAAATGAAACTATTTCTATAATTGTCATTCTTCTCTCATCCTATAAAGCAAGCTAAAATGAACAAAATACATTTAGGGTCTAGAAAGCAGGTGCCCAAAGCCAGTTAATGCTCCCAAGCTAGTAGGATACTAATTAGCAATTATTTCTGCCCAGTGATGCCCAGTCATCCTGGGTTGCTAAATTGTCCCCTTGTCTTTAACCATCAGAGTACACTCATATAATGGTGATAGTTCTTTCTAGGGTGGTTTGGAGAATATGTGTCTGTACAATACTAAATGTTCTCCTTCCTCATCCTTGAGAAAGATAAATTGTGTGTAGATAAGGAAAAGCTGAAACAGGTATAGGCTTAAGAGAGAGATTTTTAACAAATGGAACTAAGTTATAATTGAACAGCAGGAGAAGGGTGAAAGGCACTAAGAAGGAAGGATGCAAGTAGAAAAGAGAGGTGGTTTAGAAAGAGATGTAGGAAGACATGCGAGGAAGAAACAGGCAGGACGATTGCAGTAGAATTACTCTTTTCCTGGCCCTTTCTGCCACCAGTGTGAATCAAATTGTAGTTCATACAGTGAGACCTAATTAAACAAAAACTCCCTCTCCAGGAAACTTAGAGACCTGATGTCTTTAGTAATCAGAATGCCAAGAGAGCATTATTGGTCTGAAGAAAAGCAAATCCAATACTGAGGAAATTCCAATGCATTTTCAGGATGTTTGTTACCATAATTCTCATTTCCTACTTTAAGCACAATTTTCCTAAAATAAATAAATAAAGTCAATGAATTTTTTTTCCCCTGGTCCAAAGGAAAAGCTTAAAAATGAGGTGGGGTAAAAAATATCCTTCTTATTTGTAGGTTACAAAGCCCCTTAAATTGATACATGAAACTTCCAGGAGATTCATTCCCAGTGAATTCTCACGGCCAGCACATTTCTCTCATGAAGACTACATGATTTTTACCTTTATTGAATCGAATTTAACAAATTATTTATTGAGTACCCATTATATCCAAGAGAGTATGTTATGAGTTAGAGGGCAGTCAGATATAAATAGTGCCAGGCTTCAAAAATTTTACCATTTGAAAGGATGAGAATGGAGAATAAAGACAAGTAGACATATTAACAAGTAAGTCTAACAAAGACAAAATAATTTAAGATCCATAAAAAGATACAAACAAAAGGAGATAAAGTGTCAAGGAGGGTGCCTGTTCAGACAGCTAAAATAAAGTACCATAGACTGGATGGCTTATAAACAACAGACATTTATTTTCTCACAGTTCTGGAGGGAGGATGTCTGAGATCATGGTCGGGTTCTGGTGAGAGCCTTCTTTCATATTGTAGCCCACCAACTTCTTTTTGTATCTTCACATGGCGAAGACGAGAGAGGAGAAGAAAGCTCTCCAGTGTCTCCTCTTATAAGGACACTAATCCCATTCATGAGGGCTCCACCCTCATGACCTTATCCAATCCTAATTACCTCCCAAAGTCCTCCCAAAGTCCCCACCTCCTAGTACCATCACAATGAGTGGTAGAGTTTCAACATCAGAATTTGGAGAGGGACAAAAACATTCAGTCTGTAAACAGAGGGAGAGATGATATCTGGTTTCTTTGGGGGGATTTTTGTCTATTTTCTATTTGTCTTTTTCTTATTCATTTGTGGGGATTTTTTATTTATTCTGGATACTAATCTATCATGTACACAGAAAATACCTCTCTTAGTCCCTAGTTTGTTTTTAAACTTTGTTTATAGGGTATTTTGCCTTGCGGAGTCAAATTTATCTATTTTTCCTTAATAGATTGTGTTATTTGATCATTTTTAGGAATTCCTTTCTTATCCCAAGTTCATATTTTTTCCATATTTTCTACATTTTATTCAACATGCTTTTCCTGGTAGTTTTATAATTTTATTTTTCACATTTTTGTCTAGAATTCATTTGTATATGATGTAAAGTAGTCATCTAATTATTGCTTTCCTTGCAGAAACTCAGTTGTCTCAATGCTATGTATTTTACAAGATATCTTTTTCCCCACTGATTTTGATGTCCCTTCAGTAACAAGCCAAGTTCCATGCTAAGTTATTTTCTTCAGTCTCTATGCTATTCCAATGATCTATTGATAAATTCCTCTGGTGTTTGCTGGGCTTTCACTCTACTTTGTTTACTTTCCTGTCCTAGTTTCTGTCCATTAATCACATTTTCTTCATTTCCTTTATTTTCCTTTGCCCATTTAGTGTTAAACAGTCTATGTTTGTTCCTTTAGTTATTATACCTAAATTCTTCATAGATAGATATAGATATATAGTTTAATTTTTTCTATCAAAGGCTAAAGTTAATACACACATCTGCCTTCCTTCCTAATTGAACTAGGACTTTTGAATACTTTAACTCCCTTCAGAATTCCTCCATCCAACTCCCCTGCTATTGTGCTATTAGTTTTGTTTGTTCATTTGATGTTTTGGTTCATTTTATTTTAAGCACATATTATGAACAATATTATTATTCTCATTGATTATTATTATTATTATTCTCGACTCTCATTTAGATGTATCACCATAATTTGTTTGTTCCCTTTGCTACTAGCATCCCACTTCTTCCCCTGAATACATTTTTCTTCAAACTAAAGTATATCATTTAGTAATATTTTTAGTGAGTGTAATCTATTTGGGTTACTGTGAACAGTAAACCTTCTAACTCCTAGTCAGCCTAAAATGTCTTTATCTTACTTTCACTCTTCTATTTAATTTTTTGGACAGGTTAAACAAGCACCTGATACAAACTCAAGAAGTACAAAAAGTCCTCAGTCTTAAATAATAGATTGGCTCATTATAGATTTCTAAATTCCCAATTATTTGCCCTTAGGACTTTGGAAGGATATTCCACTACCTTATGACAACTATTGCTGCTGAAGAGAAGTATGTTGCCAATCTTATTACTGTGCAATTATAGTTAACCTTGTCATTTTCCTCCTCCATTGGCTCTCAGGATTTCTCATTATACTTGATATTCTGCACTTGCACTATTAAAAGTCTAAGTGTGGAATTTATCTATCTACTCTTTATCTATCTATCTATCTATCTATCTATCTCTATTTTTTTCTACATCTTAGCCACTCAGTTGTCCTATTTTACAGTTTCTCTGCTCAGGCCCCATGAGATTGACCAGCCCTAAACCACTTTTTAAGTTAGTTTATGGTCTCAGAGTTCTTGTTCCACATAAGTCCTACAAACTTGGACCCTATTTATCTGCACTTGATGCTGCCCTGGAGTTGTGACCTGATACAATGGTTTCCACCCTTAGCCTGAGTCAGCAAGCTTGTTTCTGGCTGCAGCCCCTATGTAGTGAGCAGTGTTTTTAGTTTTTTCGGGTTTTTTTCCCCACTATACAAGGATGGGAAGCACATTTCTAGCCCAAAGCCTCATATGGGGCATTCAATTTCTGGGACCCTCACCCCAACCCAGAGCCTGTGGACTTTACTCCATCCCCAAGATGGTGTTCAAAACACAGCCACTAAAATCTCTGTTGGTTCCAGGCCTCCCTGAGCAAGGTGGCTTTGCTTCCTACTCACCACTTTGGGTTCCCTTTTTGTTTTAAGCATTAGAGAACCTCATTTTTGCTTTTAGGTGTGCCTCTATTAATTTTTATTTTTTAATGTTTTAACCAGTATTTTTATTAATTTAGATTGGGAAACATATTTTATTGTGTTCAACCTATTCTCATGTCCAGGAGGAAATACCTCGGTACTTAATGTCACCAGGGTTACCTGGGAACCACACGGGATCCCTCCCTCTTCCTCAGTCAGTCAGTTACAAATCCCTGTATGTTCTATTCTTAAAGATCTCTCAATTTCATGCCCTCTTCTCTCAGTCACCCTATTACGGTGACTAAGACAATTCCTTAGTTTAAGCTACCAGACTTCCTTACCTAAAAATTTTCTTTGTAGTAACAAACCTTAGGGGCTCTGAGTTATATTTTAACTACTAAGGTTGTATTTTTTTTCATGTCCTAATTGTTCTCCTCCATCTTTCCCAATCCTTCTTGTTCAATGACACCAAATTAATACAAACTTTAAATACTTTATTTCTGATTATAATAGTAATAATTATTCAATAAACAGTATTGGGACACTACCATTTTTGAATAAAATGAATAGTTTAGATCCCAATATCACATGGTGTGCAAAAATAAACTCTATTATAGACTAAAACTATAGAAGCATCAAAAGAAAAACACAATTTAAATGTCCATCAACAGAGGAATGTGTAAAGAAGATGTGGTACATGTATACAGTGAAATATTACTCAGCCATAAAAAAGAATGAAATAATGCTATTTACAGCAACATGGATGGACCTAGAGATTGTCATACTGAGTGAAGTAAGTCAGACGGGGGAAGACAAATATCATATGATATCACTTATATGTGGAATCTAAAAAATATGGTACAAATGAACTTATTTATAAAACAGAAATAGAGTCACAGATGTAAAAAACAAACTTATGGTTACCAGGGGGGAAGGGATAAATTAAGAGATTGGGATTGACATATACACATTACTATATAAAAAATAGATAACTAATAAGGACCTGCTGTATAGCACAAGGAACTCTACTCAGTACTCCGTAATGACCTATATGGGAAAAGAATCTAAAAAAAGGTGCATATATGCATGTGTATAACAGATTCACTTTGCTGTACAGCAGAAACTAACACAACATTGTAAATCAACTATACTCCAATAAAAATTTTGAAAAAATAAATAAAAATTTCCTAAGCAAGACACAATACCTAGAAGTTGTAGAAAAATAATTATCAGATCTTATTTTATAGATATTTAAAATTTCCTTAAAATAAAAGTCAAAATAAGCAAAGTTTACCTTTTCAGTGCCAGATTGGAAAAGTTTTAAATGTTACATATTAAAATGACAGAAGATTAATATCCAAATTATATAAAAAGCTTCCACAAATTAATAAGGTAAAGAGTTTCAATTTTTAAAATGGGCAAAAGATAAAAATTAGCAATTTATAATGAATAAAAATGGGCAATATATGTATGAAAAGATCCTCAGCCTCATTAGTAGCAAGGAAGATGACTATTTTTTAATAAAATTTTTGGCCCCCACAATTGGAAGAAATTTAAAATATTGATAATTTCAGTCACTAAAAGACATAGTAGAAGAGTGAATCACTGAGGCCATTCTGAAGTCATTTTTGACAATATTTTTCAAAATTTTAAATGCTATACTTTGATCCAACAATTCTACTTCTAGGAGTCTTAAAGAAATACTTGCACATGTGCACTAAAATTTATGTACAAAATACCCTTGAAGTACTGCTAATAATAGCAATTTCCTACAATGAGGGCGAGGTTAAAATAAATTACATCTATTGTATGGAATACTATGAAACCATTAAAAAGAATGAGATAAACCTGTATGTGGAAAGAGTTCCAGGACATTGCAAATGTGAAAAAATATGTCACCAAACAGAGGCAAAGCATGATTATATGCATGTTTTTTAACTAACAAATTTGAGTCACATGCATATATATGAATGTGTGTGCATGTGTGTGTATACATATATGGATGTACATACATATATGTATGTGCACGTATACATACACACAAATTCATAGAAAGATAAATGAGGGACCGAAAAAATAAACCAAACTTATTGGGAGGGAATATAAGTTGATTTGGAGAGTGGTAAGAAAATCCAGGATGTTCTCTGTATATGTCTGAATTTTTTAATACTTTTAGTAAAAATATATTCATGCAATACATATAATATTTCCAATAACCAAAACAGGCAGAGAATTTTGAAAATACCAAAAAAAAGACAAAGAAGAAAATTAAAGTCACTTATAATCTCACAGTGACCTTTCTTAATGAAAATCTGACCTATTTACAGTCATCAATGGCTCCCCCTTCCCCACGAGATAAATGGCAAATGCCTTAGCATGTAATATTTTTATCCCTGTCTCCTTCCTAACTTCACATTCTATTTTCCCCCATCTAGTAACCTAACACCTGACCAGAACTTGAAATTTCCTGAATACATCTGCTATTCCTTCTGCCTGAAATATACTCTCCCACATTTGTCTGGCAAACTCTTGTTCACTCTATTCCATTTTCTGTTCAACCTGAAACTATTTCTGTGAATGTTTTTTCTGTATGAGAGAAATACTCCCTATGAGAGAGTATTAGCTTATCTCTTCTGCTAGACCAACAGCAGATGAGGGAAGGGGTTCATCGGGGCCTGCCCTTTCTCCCCTACCTACCCTGTGACTAGTAGAGGACTTGGCTTATAGTGGGCCATACACTAGAAGGTAAACGAGTGCAGGCATGAAGGAAGGCATGCAAGCAATGGAAAAGCAATACAAGAAAATAAGGATAACTGAGCAGAGGTGGAGACTCAGCTGAGACATTCTACATTTCACTGCCCCAAATCCAAATTCATCATTTAACTCAGTTTCATTACGTTCTCAAGCAACACCTGACACCTGCAGAGCAGAAGTGGAGAGAAGAGGGTGGGAGCAACAGCAAATGTTGCCTAGGGATGCAGTGACGACTAAGGGGCTGACATCATTCTGGGCGGTGCCGAGCACATGGCTAGGTGACTGGTTGTGGCTGGTGAGGAAGCAGGACACGGAGTGAAAGCCCGGGGCTGAGGTGAAGACATGGGAGTGATGTAAGCTAGGAGGTGGGGTTAAAGGCAAGCATTCCAGAGCATTGTTTCCCAACAGAGTTCCAAAGTATATAAATAGATATTTATGCAGGCAAGAAAGTCTTCCATGGCCAGATGTTTGGGAAACACTGGATTAAATAAAGGTAGAGATAATTCTTAGGGCAGGATTTCTCAGACTTGACTCTGGTAAACCATTTTATGAACCTTCAAAAGAAGGATGCTGTACCAATGTTTACCAATTGTATTTGACATAGTGTGTTAGTTTTCTAGAGCTGCTGTAGCAAAGTATCACAAACGGGGTGGCTTAAACAACAGAAATTTACTGCCTTGAAGTTTGGGAAGCTAGAAGTCCAAGATCAAGGCCATCAGCAGAGTTAGTTCCTTCTGACATCTGTGAGGGAGGATCTCTTCCATGCCTTTCCCCTGGCTTCTGGTACGTTGCTGACTATCCTTGACATTCCTTGGCTTGTAGAATCACCCCTATCTCTTCCTTCATGTTCACATGGCCTTTCCCTCAGTGTGGATGTCTGTCTCTACATTTCCCCTTTTTATAAGAACACTTATAAAAAGGGGAAATAGTCATATTAGATTAGGGCTCCCCCTACTACAGTATGACCTCATCTTAACTTGACTAATTACATCTGCAACAGTCTTGTTTCCAAATTAGCTTACGTTCTGAGGTACTGGGGGTTAAGACTCCAACATATGAATTTTAGGGGGACGCAATTCAACCCATAACACAGAGTAACCTCTTGGCATGGGATACGTAGCAGAACAAGTATCCCACTGAACTCAGTTTTGGTAAGATCTGCTAGAGTAGATTCTATATCCTGAGGTTCTTCCAAAAGAGGGATAAAGATAGGGGCCCTCATTCACCGAGACCCAAGAATGCAACAGGCACTCCAGGAAAGGTGATACTGTGATGACAATTTTACAAATGAGAAAACAAATTGTCAACATTTAAGACACTTGCCCAAAGCGACTGAGCTGTGATTCAAACACAGGTCTGTCTCACCACTAAACCACTACCCTCTCTACTCCAACTCGCTATTTCCCAAAAGAATACGAACATCATTAAAGCAACATTCTTGCTATGGAAATAATGGGATTATTTTTCCACCCCTCACTAATGCTTCATCCACTGAAAGGTGGGTGAGATTTGAAACAAAGCAAAGGCAGTGAGGCTGCCTTCTCATCACTGGAATAAATCTGTTTAATACGAATGAAACACTCCTGGTTAAATGTTTACCTTTTGAACCCTACACTGAAGGAAATGGTTTCCTGAAGCTTTGGCTAATCTTTTAGCAAACTGTCAAACTAAAAACTTGGGTGCTTCTTGATGAGGATTTTAACTGCACTATTGATTATATTGCAGATAGAAACCATTTTCAGTCTTATCTGCATATGATTTAATTGGCATTGAGAAGTATTTTAATTGAAACGTTAGACTTCCTCAGTAGAACTACCCTTTGTTTCCAGCAAGGCAATCTAGCTTTTATGCTTTTAATCGCCATCTGTTGTTCAATAAATGTCAAATCGTTCCTAATGGTCTCTCTAAGCATAGGGTTGGGTTTTTTAAATTTGCTTTTGTACTCAGTGTTCGTTATGGGCAAATGAGTCCTTGCCATAAAAGACTGCCATTTCTCATGGTGCTTCAGTCCCGTTAGAAGGAAAAAGTGATTAGAAATAAAGAGACAAGAGAAATGTTTCTACTTTTTTTTTTTTAATTCTTCTCGGCAGTGGAGAGATTTAGAAAGTCTATAAAAACGTTTCCTCTCAGCAATGCTGGTGAGTTTAGTCCCATTCAAAGTGTAAAAGGAACAGAGACCTCCAAAAATCTTTGAGTCGGTTGAACTGCCTGAAATGATAGAGGCTAATATAGAACACGAGGATAGAAGAGGGAAAAAATCCACTGGACACAGCCAAATTTAAGATGTACCAAGGATCTCTTGACTTCATAAGCCAACAAAGACTTTATTTTTTTTTTTTTTTACACCTTGTGGGCTTTTTGCAGGAATAAAGCAAAAGTGAGGCAAGAACTCCATTACCCAGGACCCCCCAATGGACTCTGAACTGAACCAGCATACTCTCCATAGGTCGAAGAAGAAGATGGCCAGTGGCTTCAAATGATGTCAGTAATAAGAGGGAAGGAAAGAACCTCCCTGGGGAGATGCAATAAATGATTGGAAAAGACAATAATTTTTTTGCTCGTCCTCATTAGCTTCCTGACACCCAGCCTCCTCCCTGAAAGGTCATCTTCCAAGGTTAAGAAACCAAACGACCAGCTCTTTGGAGCCCTTGAGATAAGGATTATGTGGCTGTTGGGAAAGGGGAGGGGGGTTCTCACTGAGACTTGTATGCATCGGGACACAACCAGCTTGCTAACCAAGAAGTATGTTTGATTGCTTGGATGAGGATTTGAAATATTCTCCAAGGGCTGGGAGAAGTATATTCTAAGAGGTAATTAGAATTGGTTGAAATACAGGGCTATAAATGGGGGACTGGTGCGATTTTGCAAGAAACAGATCATAACTCAACATTCTAATGACTTTTTCTTCGGAGAAGGTCAGCAAAGCTATTAACAAGGGAAGTGGGCATGCAGAGTTCTCCATCTCAGACTGTGACTGAACTTTGAACAAAGTACCTCCATCAGGATTCTGAGTCTAATTACTGAAGCTGGCTGCCTCTGCTCAGGACCAAATGCTGAGAGGGACTAAATGGGTAGCCAGGCTGCTCACTGCCCTCCTGCACTTTTCTTCCCCCACAGCAGCAATCCCCAACCTTTTTGGCACCAGGGACTGGTCTCGTGGAAGACAATTTTTCCACAGATGGGGGCAGGGGGGAATGGTTTCGGGATGATTCAAGTGCATTACATTTACTGTGCACTTTATTTCTATTATTATTACATTGTAATATATAATGCAATAACTATACAACTCACCATAATGCTGACCGGAGGCAGAGCTCAGGCGGTAATGTGAGTGATGGGGAGCAGTTGTAAATATAGATGAAGCTTCACTCGCTCCCCGCCACTCACCTCCTGCTGTGCGGCCCAGTTCCTAACAGGCCACGGACCAGTACCGGTCTGTGGCCTGGGGGTTGGGGACCGATGCCCCAGAGGGATCAGAAGAAAGATGCTGAGAAGTTCAGTTTTTCAGGCACAATGGCCAAAAACACAGCAAATTTTGACAAAGATTAAAGTACCCCAGAGCCAGGTGGGATTTCCCACATGGACCAGAAGAGATGAGGCTTTAACAGGACCCCCTCTTTCAACCTGTTCTCTGCTCTGAGACCTGGGCAAACATGCCAACATGCACCATGTAGCCACAGTGGGATTTAGACAGGGGACCCAGCCCAGTGCTCCAATCTGGAAACATAAGACTGAGGAATTTTAGAAGAAGCCCTGTTCCCCCATTGCTGCTTTATGTTATTTGTGTACACATCTCTAAATTGCTCATTACATTTAAACTGAGATCAGGGAATACGTCTATTTACTTTTGTTTCCCCACTCTGCATCCTTCAATAGGCAAAATAGAGCCCAGAATCTCAACAAATATTTGGTAAATTAAAAAATAAAAATTACCACTATTTTACACCATACACAAAAATCAACTCAAAATGGATTAAAGACTTGAACATAAGACCTAAAGCCATAAAATTTCTAGGAGAAAACATAAGCAGTAACCTCACTGGCAATGGTCTTAGTGATGTTTTTGTGGATCTGACTCCAAAAGCAAGGGAAACAAGAGCAGAAGTAAACAAAGGGAACTGCATCCCAAAAAGCTTCTGCACAGTGAAGGAAACCATCAACACAACGAAAAGGCCACCTACTGAATGAAAGAAGATACTTGCAAATCATATATCCGATAAGAGGTTAAGATCCAAAATATATCTAAGAACTAATACAATTCAACAACAACAAAAAACTACCCAATTTAAAAATGGGCAGAGGATCTGAACATACGCTTTTCCAAAGAAGACACACGTGTGGCCAACAGGCACATGAAAAAAGCTTCAACATCACTAATTATTAGGGAAATGCAAATCAAAACCACAGTGAGATATCACCTCATACCTATCAGAATGGCTATTATGGAAAAGACAAGAAATAACAAATGTTGGAGAAGATTTGGAGAAAAGGGAACCCTAGTACACTATTGGTGGGACTATAAATTGGTGCAGCCACTATGGCAAACAGAATGGAGATTCCTCAAAATATTAAAAAATAGGGCTTCCCTGGTGGCGCAGTGGTTGACAGTCCACCTGCCGATGCAGAGGACGTGGTTTCGTGCCCCGGTCAGGGAAGATCCCACATGCCGCGGAGGGGCTGGGCCCGTGAACCATGGCCGCTGAGCCTGCGTGTCTGGAGCCCGTGCTCCGCAACGGGAGAGGCCACAACAGTGAGAGGCCCGCGTACCGCAAAAGAAAAAAAAAAATTAAAAATTGATCTACCATATGACCCAGCTATTCCACTCTGGAAGCACAAGAAAACACTAGTTCAAAAAGATATATGCACCCCTATATTCATTGCAGCATTATTTACAATAAATAGCCAACTTATAGAAACAATCTAAGCATCACTGATGAATGAATGGATAAATATATGTGGTATATATACACAAAGGAATACTACTCAGCCATAAAAAAGAATGAAACCCTGTCATTTGTGACAACAGGGATGGAACTTGAAGGTATCAGGCTAACTGAAATAAGGCGGACAGAGAAAGATAAATACTGCGATTTCATTTATATTTGGAATCTAAATAAACAAAACAAACAAAATAAAACAAACAAGCTCATAGATACAGAGATCAGGTGAGTGGTTACCAGACGGGAAGGGGTTGGGGGATGGGAAAAACGGATGACAGGGGTCAACTCTACGGCAGTGGATGGTAGCTAGACTTGCAGTGGTGACCACTTTGCAGTGTACACAGATGTCTAATTATAATGTACACCTGAAACTTATATAATAAAAAAGATATTATTCTTGGGAAGTAGCATTTCATATAAATGTTAAATGAACCTTCTTGATTTTCCAAATTTTCTTTAATATGAATTACTTGTCTAACCAGAAAAAAAAGTATATATGCCTAAAGATTACAGTAAATAGCTTCCAGTGTTAAAAAATAAATTAAATAAATAAAAATTACCAACTAGGAGTTTTCAGTGGGGGCCTCAGAGCAGCTGTGAGTTCCTTCCAAATTATCCTGCTCTTCCCCAGTGACCCCAGGATTTCGGGGTGGAGGGGTATTCTCTTCTTATATCCTTTCTGCTTTCTCTAGAGATCCAGCATCTGTCCTATTCTTTTGTTTGTCTCCAGGTTCATCACTGACTCTGGATGAACTTTATTCTAGGCCTCTCCTGCAAACCCAGGGCCAAGATAACCACCAGAGTCGTTGGCAATAAAGCCATGTCCAGTTGCCACTACCCCGTCTCACTCCCCCATGGTCTCACCAAACTAAAATATTTGACTACCAGACTCTGGAATCAAAGCCCTGTCAAAGTCAAAACTGTGAGGAACAAGAGAGGAAGTACGTCCTTAGACCATCATACTTTCCTTGCAGATTATTTATCACTCCCTCAATCATAATTATTCCTATCATGGCCTTTATTTATGTCTTATAGTTGCCCAATATATTATTATATATGTCCTATGATTATATATGTCTAATGTTTCTTTAGATTCTAACATCACATCCTGTTACATTTATGTGGGACTTAACTCTTACTGCTCTCAGCTTTTAAAAAATTGGAGAATTAATGAGTGACATCCTCTAACTCAGCTCCCTTGCATCTGTGGTGCTGCCCGACTTGGATTCCACATTCCCGGGGTACCTGTGTCCTTGTCTCAGCTCAGCTGAAGTCTATTTCCTGACCCCCTGGCTTTGGACACCAAGCAGTTACACTCTAGGCTTGGTTCTGTGAAATACAGGTAACAGTACCATGCCTTAATTATTCTTCAGAGATGTTCATTGTAAGAAGATACCAGAACAGTTTTTCCAGCCCTCCTGCTGTTAAGAATTCTAAAGGTTAAGGCCTCCAGTAAACTGTGATTAGAAAAATATCAACAGAATAATGGTATAATCACCCGCTATATTTAGCAGGCTAGTGATTTCCAGAGTAACCTGGCATTCCTGCCCTGAAGCCTCCTTCAACCCCTCAGGAAGTCTTCTGGCCAGAACAAGTGATGCTCTTCTGGCCCAGCACTTGGAGCAGGGTTGCAGGGCTTGAAATATCTTGAAATATTTCAGCATCTCCCATAATAAAGGGGAGTCCAACTCCAAAAGCAAGAGAAAGAAAACGACTTACTATAAAATGGTTGGGTGAAATAGTGCTGGTTCATAAAACGAAACTGTTATATAAAATTCCAATGAGTCTTTTTGTTCCCTTCGGTATGTATAAGGTACAGCCCCATTTCTTCAGTTGCTCAAGACCATGTGGTATAGGGTGTTGGGAGGGGGTCATGTCTTTCACAGTCTGGGATTCCATTTCTGTGGTTTCTCTGCCCTTCGTGACCCCCATTCTCTTCCTTCCTTTACCGTTCTGCTCTTCCTCCCCTCAAAAAAAAGCCTACTTGTTAGAAGGTCTGTCATTTACACCTCAGGATACACTGGAATTCACTCGTGGGAAGAGAGAAAAGATTATTGAAATAAAAATGGCTAAGACTTACTGAGCACTTCCCATGTGCCAGGAACTGTTAATAGATGCATCATCTCTATCAATTCAGGTAAGTCTCACAACCACCCAAGGAGGTAGTTTGCTATTATTTAATCCTCATTTTACAAATGAGAAAATTAAGGCACAGAGAGGTTAAGAAACTTGCCCAGGGTCACACAGCTAGTAAGTAGAAAAGCAGGGCTTTGAACCCAGGCAATTGACTCCACAATCCATGTTCCCAACCTCTAAACTAGTCAACCTTTTGATAACTTTTTACCATCACCTCTCTCATTTTTTAAGGAAGATTGGAGCAGAATGAGTGTTGTCTGGCCCTTTAAAACTGCATTTTGATCCCTGCGTTCTAGCTGTGCCTGTTTGTAACCAATGGATCACAGGCACCCAGAGGATGAGAAGGATGGAGGACTGCAGAGGGACAAGCTGGTCTTCAGATTATAAAGGGAAGCTGAGAGCTGTGCACTGGGGCTTTCAAATTGCTTTTCTCTACCCCAGGGTTTCATCAGGGGAGAAGGGGCAGGGCTCCAGGATCCTGGCTTCCACCAGAGCAGCCCTGCTTCGGGCTGCCTCACACACTGGGTGTCTGGGTAGGATTTTGTTTGAACACAGAAATTCACGGCTCGAAAAGGTTTGGAAATCCCTGGGGATGGAGCAATCACCTAGGTGTCAGGTTCCTTAATTGCTAAACTCTCCTCACAGCTGATTCACACGGCCCTGTACTCCCAGGAGGAAAGGCAGGAGAGTGTAGACCAGGGCACAAGCTGGAGTCTGTCTGCCAGCACCGTCTCTGTGACTGAAGGCTGTCCTCGCCTAAAGTGGGGAGAGCGTCCCTAGGGGAGGTGGACACATTAGGAAGGATTGTGACTTTATCTTCCGCCCAGCTAGGCAAGCCTGAAAATATTTTTAAGAGTAAATGGAAATCAGATGAATCTGTGAGAGCCTTCCAGCAAATACAACGTATCTGGACGTCCATTTCTTCCCTTGTCTTCCGAATTCCTTAATTCAGGGACGCTGCTGTGTCCTCCTGTCCTCACACTATTTCTCACTTGCCTGTCTAAGCCCCATGAAATGATTAAGACCCACAAACAGGTGTGTGTGTGTGTGTGTGTGTGTGTGTGTGTGTGTGTGTACACGCGCCACCATGCACATAGAAGATTTAAACGAGGCCAGCTCCAGACACCCAGTTGGAGTTCCTACTCTGGGTCCATTTCCTAGCAAGGCTTCTGTGGATCAGAGGACCAATATCCTCTTCCCAATTTGCATCCCAATTCATCACATATGTCATATTCAAGGCACCCTCAGATTTGCGGGGTTCAAAGAGGCCACAGAGTACAGTGGTCAGGGCTAAAGCTGGGCTCAGATCCCAGTTCTATCCCTTACAAGCAGAGGACTTCAAGAGACTTCTTAACTGAATCTTCCTGTCCCACGTTTTTCCATCTGTAAAATGGGAATAATAATAGTGCCTGTTGGTAGGATTGTTGTTCTAAGCATAAAGCACTTAGTACAGGGCCTGGTGGCAAGAATTCAGTCAGCATTAACTATCTATAGCTATAGAAGCTCTCACCAGCCCCCTGGGGCCCTACTGTCGTCCCAGTCCTAATTCCACCCCTGCTCGAGTCAGATCTCCTGGCTACTGTTGCTGCAAAGTACAGGCAGCCACAGATACAGAGGAAGCACAGCAGCCAGCCTTGCCGGAGTCAATCAGAAGTTACAAGGTTCCTAGAGGAGGCTGGCACTTCATTAGGCTTTCTTTCTAGCATAACTTAAAACTGAAAACGCTGCCTGAAGTATCTTGTGATCAGAACAAATATTCTTCATTCATTCACCACATATTTATTGAGCACATCTTAAACATAATAGCCAACTCCATATCAACACACCCTGTATGCATGCTATACTAAGTGCTTTCCATCCATTTCCAACAACACTGTAAGGGAGGTACTGATAGTCTGTCCATTTTGCATATGAGGCTCAGAGAGGCAAGGTAACTTGCCACAGGTCACACAGCACATGGCGGAGCTAAAATTTCGGCAGCTTGTGCTTTCTCTCTCCTCTGCCCCTCTCATCTGTGAAATGGGAGGCTACAGACCTCAATTCCTTTTCCACTAGCTCATAGAAGAATCCCCGGGATTCCATCTACACAGCACACTGAAACCAGAAGGGTATGAATGATGTTGGAGTACGCATCGCCCTTTAGCCACACAAGATCCAGGCTTCAGTTTAAACTTTGCACACAAACACCCCCATCTCTGCCACCACATTCAGACAAAACCTGTGAAGAAAGCCTTCCTTGTTTGCAAGCAATACAGATGTAATTGTGATAAAAATTGTCTTGGGTGTGCCTGTCTTAGCCATTCATTTTTTAAAAATCTGGGTAGGTATTTTGGGCTGCTCAAGCAAAGAGAAGCTTCAGAATCCTTTTTTTAGAGAAATGAAATCCTTTGTTTATTGTAATTAGCAAGGAGTATTTTGTAAACTGAACAACACTAGGCCCAAAACACAGATAGTGTAATTACAGAGGATTCAAAAGGTCTCTAAAAATATTCATAGTGACATCAAGTCAAATCACGCTGTCCCACCCCCATCTCCCCAACACATTCACAAGGACGCCTGGCTTGGGAAGTTAGCTACACAATTTCCGTTCAAACTCAGTGCAAGTTATATAGCTAACACTCCATGCAATGCTTTGAAATTTTTATTAATGAAAATCCATAGAGCCAATCTTGTGGTTAAAAGCATTTTTAGTACAGAAGCCGGGACAGGAGGAGCCCCGAGGGGTCCCTGCAACGCAATGCTGTTCGGACTCTTCCTTATGGTCACCTGGTCCACAGCGCCCCCTCTCGGCAAGTAAGGCCGCTCATAGAGCATCGGGCATCCCAGCCTTCTCCTGTTGGCCCAGATGCCGGGCTGCCCAGATTCTGCCCTCGCGGGACGCACGCTTCTCAGAAGGCTCCATTAGGACCACAAACCCCACAAACTTCCGTGGGGGCCACGCGGTGGGCCCAAGGAGCATGCACCCTGGGTACTGGCACTCCTGGTACTGGGGGCATGGCTTTGCCTTTGGCTAGACTTGAGACTTGAGGCCTGTTCCTGGACCTCCCTGAACCTCAGTTTCATCATGGTTTAGATGGTGACAATAGTACTTACCTCATAGGGTAATTGTGGGATAAAAATATTCTTATGACAAATGATGATGATGATGATGAAAACTGAAGTGAAAGGAAACTTTGGGAGGCGATGGATACGTTTATGGCCTCGATGGTTGTGATGGTTTCACAGACATATATTTATCCCCAAATTCATCGGGTCTGTATACATTAAATATATCCAGCTCTTATACGTCAGTCATACCTCAATAAAGTGGGGTTTTTTTAAGGAATGAAAAATAAATAAAATACATAAAAATACTTGGTAAATGTTCACTCAATTTAAGTCTTCTTGGTTGCCTTCCCCGTCTATGTAATTTTCCCTTCTTTTCCTAATGGAATTAAGAATTGAAATGGTTGATTAACTAGCTTGGCAATAGTCTTCAGCAAAATTCTGAAAAAGGTGAAGCTAAAAGAAGAATGCTGCGCTAGCTGCACAGAATTAAGAATTCATCTCACTTATAGCTTCCAAAGGAGGAAAAATCCACAAAGGAGGATGGTGGGCTGGGCCCTGAGGTTGGCCTTCTCCTTGGGATTTGAGGGCTCTGTCCACTGCCTGCCCCACTGTTCTCAGGGGCCGGTATTTCCCCTTTGTACTCCAGCCCAAACATGGACCCTCCCCCAGCCCCTTGAGATAAAGCAGAGACCTGGCCACAACATTTTTAGGAGATTACACTAATGGCTTAGGGATCAAAAAAGATAAATCAACAAAAAGTAACAAGCAGCCAGATCACCTGATTTACACCATGTAGTTTATCCATCATTAGTAAGTGGCCCCTACGGGGACACAGCCCTTCCCGGCTGTCCTGCAGCCTCCATGTTGTGGAGGCCACATTTAGCCCCTGCCATCCTATAGGGATCTCATGAATTTCTACACCAGAGATGGTTGACTTGTAGCCCACATGTGTCATGTTCTCCCTGTACTGCTCATGGCAGACATCACCAATCAACCACAGCACTCTTCCTCACTGAGAGCAGAATAGACTTAGTACTCTAGGTGTCAACTACCAATCCGTCAAAGTTAAACCAGCTTGCTTTACTCATCCCTGCTTTACACTCCTCAAAGTCCTTATCTAAAAGGCCAGAGCTGGGAGAAAGCTAGAACATTCCTTTTCCTGCCTGCCTAAAGCCCACCTTCCAAGTTCTGGTTTCCTCTGAGGACCACCTTGTGTCCAAGTGAATGATCTGCAGGAAGAACTTATGCCAGAGATGCTCACACCAGCCACAGAGATGCCCTTCTAAACTCACCAACTCAAAACACACATTCCTCTGAAAGTCAGTAAGATAAGGCTCTTCACAGGAGTCTCCTCTTGTGCTTTCCACCTAACTCCCAGGTCCAGAATCAAAAACACCAGATGCCACAGTACTGGCTCAAGATGGACATCTTTATCATGCTGTCATTATTCCTCTATGGTTATCCTCACTGGGAACAGAGGAAACTGCAAGCCACTAGTTGGTGAAAAGAATGACTTTGTGCCCCATAATGTATCTCCTCAAGTTTCCAACAGGAGGAAAAATTTTCTTCCCTAAAACTAGGTGAGCACCTATTTAGGGATATGGAGATGCCGATTCTGGGGGCACAGTTCCACCAGGGCCCCAGCTGGTGCCAGAGAACGTGAAAACTCTTCCTTCCTTTACCTCAACCTTACCCACGTACTGGTTTTGGGGAGAAGAACCAAAAGTCACTGAGGGCCAACTAAGCATTTTATTATGTCATTAAATTTTCACACTGACTCTCTGAGATATGTATTCTTAATGCTCATTTGACAGATCAGACAGTTGAGGCTTAGGTTATAAATCTTTCCCAAGGTTACACAGTTTGAAACAGGCACAGTACGTCTTCGAAACCCATGCTCTTCCTACACCACCCTGGCCGTCATGTCAAACCCCAAAATGTATGGTCAGAGGCCACACGCAAAGCCAGACTGGTCCATGGCCAGGGTCCTATTGCCATCATCCTTGGCCTTAAGAGGTACAAGAAGAACTCTGACCCCTGAAAGAGGACTTTGATAATATTGTTCACCTAATAAAGTATACTGGGGTAGTTCACAGAAACAGCTGGCAATGACCAAATGCTGAAATCTCTCGATGACTCAAGGATCCTAACTTACTGCCTCTGTAGTCATCAACTTGATGCTGGCACATGAGAACAATGGCTTATGACCATTCTTTCAGACCAGAGATTCTAACCACAACCTGCCTTCACTCCCAACACCCTGATCCAAGCCCTATCCTATCTCTTCAGGAACAGTGCAATAACTCAGCTCATCTCCCTGAATCCACTCTATTCCACACCCTTGACCCCACACTCATCAAACTCCCTGCTTGAAGAAGCCAATGGCTGCTCTTTGAATAAAATCTAGGCTCCCTGTGATGGCCTCCAAGCCTCTACCTGCTCTGGCCCCTGCCTGCTCACCTTATATCTTATTTATTTACTTATTTAACCATTTTTGTATCTGTTTCCAGTAGAAAGTTTCCGGTGGAAAAGGATATCTTTCTGTCTTGTGCTCTTCTGTAATCTCAATATCTAGCACAGTGCCTGCCTTATGCTAAACACTCAAAAATACTGGTTGAATATCTGAATGAATGTTATCTGTAACATGTAGAGGAATACAAAATATCCCCTGAAACAGCTTGCCATATTTGTTGGTTTTAAGGGCTGGAAAGCTCTCATGACCTAGAAACCAGAAGACTTGTGTGTTAATCATTGCATTGCTACTTAAATTAACAACATGAGTCTAAGGAAACTCCTTAACTGTCCTTGGCCTCAGGTTCCCCGTCTGTTAGTTTTACCCTTTCCCATGAACCGATGTTATGATCCTATTCATTCAGCAAACTTTATTGAATGACTATTTGCAAGGCCGGTACCAGTTACTGGCAAGGCCAAGATGAACAAGACACAGCACTAGCCGAGAAGGAACGCACAGACCATTTGGGGGCAGAGGTGGAAGTACGTCAATAATAAGCATGATCTCTAACAGATATCATGTGCTCTAACAGAAAACCAGTGGAGATACAACGTGACACAAAGGAGCAAGTGGTCGGTTCCATTTGGTGCTCACAGCAAAGACCACTCTCGAACGGGGATTTGATGGTGTAGAATTCCCCCATAGGCGGATCAGAGTTATGCACGGAGCATGCGCAAAGGCTTGATGCGCATGCCCAAGGAACAGGAAGTGGTTCTAAATGGCCAGTTAGGGAGTGTTTGGAGTGGCACAGGTGCAAGATGAGGTTGGACTGGTAAACTCGAGCATGGAGCTTCTATGCCAGATTAAGGAGTTTAAATCTTACCCTGTTGGAGAGGGGTTTTAAGCAGAGGCATGACCTAACTGTGTATTTTAGAAAGATTACTCCGAGAGCAGCCTGGAAGGTGGATTAGGAGGAAAACACAGTAGGAGCAGGGACTGTGGCAGGCAAGCAGGGTGTCCTAACGTGTTGGAGAGAGGGAGAGAAGAGGTAGAGCATGCATGAGCACTGGAGATCCGCTAAGTCCCTAAAGCCTAGGACAGTTGAAGTTTCCAGGCTTGGGGGATTGGTTGATGCCATTTTCCCAAATAGGGCACAGAGGGGGAGGAGCCTGTTTAGGAAGAAATATACCAAATTTCTTTCTGAACCTGTGAGTCCACTCCTGCCACAGCACACTTGGGCAGACGTTGTGGCCGCGCTCTTGTTGTTTTAGGGTGACTGCGGGAGCACCTTCCCCAAGTCTCTGTAGTTTCCAGGCTTGTCTCCTCTCAGGCAGGAGGAAAGCGAGTTACGATCGCCTCTTTCCTCGTGGGGGTGCAGTGAGGCTTTGTTTAGCTATTTCGAGAGCAGTGCCACATCCAGATGAAAGGAGGTCTGTTAGTGAGGAGCCGAAGGAGAGGGCGGACAAAGAAATGTTTAAAAAGCTGCCTGAAGGGTAAGAGACAGGCTTGCAGGGGGTTCCTTCTGGCTTTATAATGAAATTTAAATATCCAGAGATGAAAAACAAAAGGTACAGGTAGCAGAAGATATGGATTCGTTCTCTCTCCAGATGGATTAACATTTGCATTGTTTTTCCCAGATGTAACTGGTCAGGATTAAAAAACCTACCATGCTTCTCCCGCAAGGGGACAGGCACATGGCGGCAGTGGAGACCCAGGGGGCTCCTAAACAGACAGCTGTCAGCTCATCAGCCCACCCTGGGCGGTGCTATCTGCAGAGGTGTGGGGCCTGGGACCAGTCAGGCTTCAGGCAGGAGATGTAGCCCTTCACCAGCCCGGGGGGCCATCGCGGGTCCCTCCACCCTTACAGAGCCCCAGGGGATGGCTCACCAGGCACCACACTCCAGACGCCTGGAGAAAACAAAAAGAAGTTTGCTTGGTACTAAGCACCAGATGGCTCCCCTTCAGATAAGACTTTCCAAGTGTCCACAGCATCCTTTCTCTCCGCTCATCCCTGAGGCAGCCCCTTCCAACTACACCTGCCTCCTACAAGCTGCTCCTCCCCGGGGGCTCTGGGAAAATGGGTCAGACCTTGCGAGTTCTGGAAAAACAACTTTTGAAGGTTACCCGTCTCTAGAAGCAATGGCACCCTCTTCTGCCTGCCTGACCTGGCTTCTTCAAACTCACTCTTTCCCTCTTCGCTCTTCCCGGCCCGGTCGCTAGCACTTGAATCTTACACATCCTTCAAGACCCTGACAAATCACAGTTGCCCCCAAAGCCTTCCTAGATTCCCCAGTAGGACTGTGTGTGGGTGTCTCTCCTTGTCCTCCTGTTGGGCTTTATTTGAAATAACCCTGAGTTAAATCTACTTGCATTATAGCTGCTGTGGTTCGAAGTTTCTCTCGCACTCTTGATTTCGAACCCTTGGAGAGCAGGGCTGCAAGGGGCTCATCCTGTTCACCTCTGAGTCCCGCCACTTTAAAGATGTTCGGTCAATGTTTGTTGTATCCATTTGAACAGGTGAGTAGAAGCTGCATGTTGTACTGCTGCCATGAGGAGAGGAGAGTGTTCTCCAAATGAGGCTGTTTCTGCTAGAGCTGCCTGGATTTCATAACCCAGCATTATTGCAGGGGGACTTAGGGATGTCTGGGAGGAGCCATGGTTGTAGGTCCGGGCACATCCACTGGCCAGGCCCGCTGGTGGTTAGAAGGGGCAGCTTTGTGCCCCTGGGAGGAGTTCTGGCTCAGGCACAATGGGTTGAATCCGGGTTCCCTCTACCAACGTGAAGCCCTGGAATAAAAGACAAGTCTTCCCTTCTCATCCTCAATTTCTTCATCTATAAAGTGATGATAGTCATTCCTTACCTTGCAGATAATTGCAGGTACACAGTGTCTGGCACCTAATAGGTATGCAGTAAGTTCTCTGAATGATTCGTTCATCATTGATGGAGAATAGTAACTAAGAGAAGGCACAGCCTGAAGACGGGGGATCTACAGCCCATGAACAAGGCTGGTTCTTGTGATACAGGTTAGTGAAAATGTCTAGGTGGTGATGCATCTATTATCTGGGCTCCTAAGACCTGAATTCTGTCCCGGCAACCCTGGTGCCCCCAGAATTACTTTTCTGAGCCTTGACTACACCAGGTCAAAGCTGTGGTTCCCACAAAGAGTTATCACAAGTAATAAACCACCACAAAGCTATTGAGTCTTTTATGAAATGCTAACATATTGCACAGTCCTGTGCCCAGCCCCTAGTAAGCAAACCATGAATAAGGGTTAGCTTTTACTATGATCTTTTCCCCTCTAGACTCTAAGCTCCATGGAGTCAGGAACTGTGTCTGTTTCGTTCCTCACTCTGTACTCAGATCCTTAACACAGAACCTGACAGATAGGAGGGTCTCAATGACTATTTACTGAAGAAATGAATTAAGACCTGTCTGGCATATTTTAACTCTAAAGCATGGAGGCCATGATGATCTATAATGTTTATTTCATTCTATGACATTTCATGATTTCTAGTCAGATCGGGGGGAGACCAGTTCAAGTCAGAAGTATTTCAGCTGCTGAATCTGTGATTGTATTGTATCATGAATAAAAAATCAACATTTTTCTTCTCTTTCTCAATCTAGTTATTATCTCTGTGCAATAATTGGGGCTTGGGAGAAATCCTATGTTCCTTCTTTTTTAATGTTGACCAACAAATTTGTGGACTTGAATGCATGTTAATGATCAGTACTGATTAACTTGATTTACAAGGCTGTGCAGATAACTTTATGCTGGGAATTCTGCAAATTTTCTTGACCACGGCCACAGATAGCCAGAGAACAATGTGAATGCCTGACCACTATGAGTTTCCCCTGAACCAAAGACCCACATTTCTGACCCTGCCCAATCTCATGGCTCCAAGAGTGGAAAAAAGATGGACGCTGCAATTTTGAACGTTCCAGGCCTTGTGCAAGGACTTATCATTTGTATCACAATATTTCTTGTGTCCCAGCAAATAAATATTTCGTGCTCTTCTTCTGAGCACACTTCCCTTCCCCCTCAAGGTTGGGTTTAGCCACGTGACTTTCTTTGGACAATGAATGACGTTCGAGCAGAGGAGATGCACGTCACTTTCGATGAAGTATTAAGAGCCAGCCTGTTATTTTGCACACTCACTTTCCCTTTGCCAGGGCAATGTGCCTCCTTCATGGAGCCTCCTTCAGCCTGGGACCCAGAGTGAAGATGACCTGGAACAGAGTTCCCAGCTGATTCTCCCTGAGTGGGTGACAGTAGCAAGATATACCTCCTTGAATGAAATAATGCCAATTGCAGCAACATGGATGGACCTAGAGATTATCATACTAACTGAAGTAAGTCAGAAAGAGAAAGGCAAATACCATATATCACTTATATGCAGAATCTAAAATATGAAAAAAATGAACTTATTTATGAAACAGAAACAGACTCACAGACTTAGAAAAAACTTCTGATTACCAAAGGGGAAAGGGGGTGGGGAGGGATAAAATAGGAGTTTGGGATTAACAGATACAAACTAATATATATAAAATGACCAACAAGGTCCTACTGTATAGCACAGAAAACTATATTCAGTGTCCTTTAATAAGCCATAATGGAAAAGAATATGAAAAGGAATATATGTATATATATATATAAAACTGAATCACTTTGCTGTACACCAGAAACTATCACAACATTGTAAATCAACTATACTTCAATTAAAAAAAGAAAAGAAATACATCTTTGGAGGCTTAAGGCACTGAAACTTGGGAAGTCATTTGTTACCTCAGCATAACCTGGACTATCCTGACTGATGCAATATGATAGTTCATTTGATCCTCATTTCTAAAAAAAATCTCAGAAGTTGTGTTAGGAGATGATTCTTCTTGAGTTTCATGCATTTCTGCATGTCTTACAAGCAAAGCAATAGATCCCTTTGTTCCAGAATATCTTCTCAAGGATATTTGTATAGAAAGCAGCTCCAGAGGAAAGGGCAGGCATGCTTCCTGCCCATTATAAATTTAGGATCCCTAAGCCCGAGGTTTCTTTCTTATAACACAGCTCTCTGTGTGTGCAGGCATCCATCTGAGCCATTTACAAGGGAAACTTTTACAAATATGGTGATGTTCATGTTTTTCTGTGCCATGAGTAATAAAGTCAGTGCATCTGACCCAGAAGTCCATGTCTTCTGCCAGCATCTTTGAAACTGTGGCAGACTCACATGTTAGCTGAAAGTAGGGTAAAATTTTAGACTTTTCACAGTTCTTGACAACGAGTATTATCATCACCATTTTGCACATGACTAGACTGAGCCTCAGAGAGAAAGTTACCCAAAGTCATACTACTACTAACTGCAAGACACCATTTTCTCCATTATTCTCCATTGCTTGCCATGAAAAAAACAAGATTGTAAATATCATTCATTCATTCCTATACAGTGTATTCCTGAATTCATTCACTCACTTATCCAATTAATGTTTCTTTAAAAACTACTTTATTTCAAGCACTATGCTAGGATGCTGTTTTCTAGAGTTCTTTAAAAATTAGCATTGAATAATCCCAACAAACCCAGTTTTAATGCCTAAAGTAAGAAGTTTGATATTGTCTTAATCTTGTATATACTGTACCCATTCAGCTCTCTTCCCCCCCAGCAAGCAGATGACCTGGAGAGTGTAGCAGGGTCAGGTTTCCCATAGTTTAGTGTCAAGAGTACATTTTGCTCACTGTTGCAGTGATAGGTCTGGAAGCTCTGGAGATTTCTGGAGGAAGCATAGAGTATGTGTAGAGTCAAAGATCTTTGGATCCTTATAAATTACGTGCTGCCCACCAAAGGCACTCAGATCCAAGGAGGGGCTCCGCTCCACTTCCCTGTGCTCTCCTAGCCCTGCAACTAGATCAAGAGAAACTGGGGCTTAGCATAACTAAGCCACAGTAGAAGTAAGCACTTCCCCACTGAAAAGCCTCAGGGTATTAGATCTCAGGAACATTGAGCCAGAGCCTCACATCCACTCCCTACCTTTAAGTCATCCTTTTCTGGTGGGACTTACTAGAAAGGACTTAGACCAATAGATCTGGCTTCAAATTTTGACTCCAATTCTGATCTACATCTTTAGGGTTTATAGTGCAGGTTTTTTAACCTCTCTAAGCTTCCATTTTCTCATCCATAAAGTAGAATAATGATAGCTAACGTATAAGATTTTTATGAAGATTTATAAGTAAGATCTTATATGTAAAGGAGAGTGTCTAGCACATAGTAGCAACTCTCATTACCATCATCATTTAACTGAGTAGACAGAATATCCTTTTAAACAAAAAGAAAATTAGAGACTAGGTGCAGAGCCACTGGCTTAAAGCCAAAGAGGGAAGATAAAGCGTTATAATTGCCTCTCCAGGGAAAAGCAATAAATCCAGGCAGCTGTGCAACTCCCACTCTGTGGCAGCATGAGAGGGGGGCTGTGTCAGAGAACGTCTGTCTCAGAACAAGCATCCACCACGTACAAAGCACTCTGTGGGGTTTTGTAAGGGGCAGAGGGGGCAGGCACTGTCCTGCCTTCCAGGAGGTTATTATCTATGGAGATTGGGACAAAGGGAGGATGAGATAATAAGAGGTAGATAATAAAGGTTGGTAATCTCTATTATCTACCAAGATTGGAACAAAGGGAGGATTAGAAATCATTGTATTATGAGAGAAACTGAGAAAAAGGAAGTAATGTGCACAAGTGTTCATGGTGGGTGAGCTTTCATGCTGGTGAAAGGACGTTAAGATAGGCTTCAGATACAGGTATTTGGGATGGGCACTAATAGATGAAATTTTGAGAAAGACATGGGAAAAGGAAGGGCAGTAAAAGCCAAGAGGAAATAACGAATCGGACCAGGATGGTGTCAATTCAGGAACGGAGAGCCATGCGGTTTGGCTGGAAAGTGTTATGGGGTAACCAGGAAATAGAGGCTACACAATGGATGGCCTTGAGAGTGTGCTTAACCTGGGCCTCAGTGAAGGGTGGCAGCCTCGGAACTATGTTTAAGGAAGATTAATCTGGCAACTGGGGGTAGGACACATCGGAGGAGGAAGAGGTTGGCAGCAGAGAGACGGATTAGGTAAGGAGGCAGCACCTGAGGCACAAAGCATGGGCAACCTGGATGGGGGTGGGGGGTGGTGAAGGCCAGTGAGAACAGAAAGGTTGATCCCAGAAAAGGTAATGATTCTGGATCCAAGGAAGAGAAGCTGAGCGACACCTAAGCCATGTGGCAAGCAGTCCCTGTGCTGGACCCAGAGATGTAGCAGCAAAGCACACCTGTGACATGGTCACCACCCACACTGTGGAGAAGAGATGTGCACCTGCAGAGCTCTGCTTAACAGGGAACAAACCGGTCAAGGATTTGGGGGGTAAACTTAAGCAGTGACTTTCTAGCAAATGAGGCGCATTATCCAAAGAGCAATAGACTAAGCAAAGGACCCGTGGACTCGACTGTTCTGAAAGCTTCTAAAGGTGGGCATGATGGAGGATGCCATTCATTCCACTGGTCAGAAGACTGGATTAGATCGGCTGAGGTCTCAAGGTCAGCTCGGGTTTGGCTAACTCTCCAAACGGGGACACACGGCTTCCCTAAGAGGAGATTCCAAAGGACCCTCGAGCTGGGGACATTTCCAGCAGTCCCATGTGCAGTCCAGGAGCAGAAAGAGAAGGAAAGTGACTCTTGATTAACCAAGGATGTTCGTTAAGTATTCAACTGCCACCTCTCACAGAGTCAGCCCAGTGGGAAATGTCAACATGGGCAGCTTTGGAGAATGAGTTTTACGAAGTAAAGCACGGCTTCTTGTTCCAGAGCAACTTGGGAGTTCGGATCAAGATTCTGACATATGTTTATGTTTTGAGCCAATAACTTTACCTCTCAGAATCTATCCTAAGTAAATGATCAAAAGTGCAGACAAAGATTCACAAGCCAGGATGTTTATAAAGGAAAAAAAAAATAGGGAAAACAAACTAAATTGCAACAATAGGGAAAGAGTTAAATTATGGTCTATTTATAAAAC
Organism: Physeter macrocephalus; assembly: GCF_002837175.3. NCBI lineage: Eukaryota > Metazoa > Chordata > Mammalia > Artiodactyla > Physeteridae > Physeter > Physeter macrocephalus. The sequence goes on along the minus strand of NC_041226.1, from coordinate 26,955,137 downwards.
GTTGTGTAGACATTAAAAATCATGCATTTGAAGAATAAGGGAAGATGTTTATAAAAGAATGCTAAATAAAAGAAACAGCCTACTAAATTATACATACATTACAATGCTCCACAGGGCGTTAAGGAGCGAACTCTCAGGGATCAGACTGAGGCAGCTTCCTTCTTTGTACTTTTAGGAACTTGCACATGTTTCTACAAATATGTATTAACAACAGCAATAATAATAACATTTACTGAAAACTTACTATGTGCCAGAACTTTATGTATATACCAACCCACTTAATCTTCATAACTCTATAAAACAGGCGCAGTTATCAAACCCATATTCCAGCTGAGGAAGCAGAGGCTTAGAGACTCTGCTCAAAGTTATCCGGCCAAGAAAGGATGGAGGCAAGGCTTAAAGTCAGACCTGACCTGGCCCCCGTCTCCCTACACTGATTTACCACTTACCTCTCCTCCACGCTCAGCAAATATATAGGTGTGTGTAATGCTTCTAATTAAAAATGTCCTTCTTTTTCCACTGCATTTTACTGAATAAGATAGTGTAGGGTGTTGAGTAGAAGAAATCAGGACCCTCAGGAACTGGACTATGTTTTCCTGCCAAGTAATTCACCTTTTATGCCAGTGTCACCAAAACACTGATGATGGGAACTTCTTTTCTGTGGGAGGAGCATGGATTATAAAAGGTCAAAGAACACTACTTTCCATTGTTAACAATTAGCTAATTCAGTAAATTATGTTCAGTACTTAACACTAGGACTAGTCGTTAGCATTTATAAGTAGACTAAGAACAAATAGGAATGTGGTTTTTACTTTGCAATAAAATGAAATGGGAAAGAGCTGCCCATTTTCCCCCTGGGAAACCTCAAAGTCTGTTTATTTCAGAGTCAGAGCAATGCCCTAGGATGCTCACCTGGACCCAGGGTCCAGCCCAGACACTGACCAGCTGTGTGAGGACTTGGGTGTGTCATTCACCTTCTCGGGGTCTCAATTTCTTTATCTATGGAACAAAAGAGTTGGTCTAGATCAGTGGTCCCCAACCTTTTTGGCACCAGGGACAAGTTTCGTGGAAGACAATTTTTCCATGGCTGGGGGGATGGGTCAGGAGGTAATGCGAGCAATGGGGAGAGATGGGGAGCCGCAGACGAAGCTTCACTCGCTTGCCCCACTGCTCATCTCCTGCTGTGCAGCTAGCTTCCTAACGGGCGGAGGACCGGTATCGGTCCGCGGCGGGGGAGTTGTGGACCCCTGGTCTAGATGATGTTTTGGTTCATTTCTTGCTCTGATTGTCAATATTTCTATGACAAAATCAGGATAGAGGATAAACCTATATCTGAAAAGCCAGGGAGACTACCAGGCCCAGGAATCCACCCCTTCCCATGACCTTCCTGCTCTAGAAAGCAGGACCCCTTTCCCTGCTCCCCAGCCTAGCAGCCCCAGCTGAGATTACAAGCCTTAACCAAAGCTTGATGTGCTTATGCAGCCAAAGTGGGGTGATGCTAAGGAGGAAAAGTGAGATCGGGGCAGGCGGAGAACACTTGGGTGCTCTAAAGATCGTCAGATCACATTCCTACCCCGTGCTTCCTTTTTGGAACTGCCAAGAGCGCTGCGTTCTGATTTCTTTGTTTTCGGTTTCTTTTTTTTTTTTTTCCTTTTTAAACACCATGTATGGGGGAATGAGGGTTCATCATCCCAAGGATCACTGAGCTAATTTATAAAATGAGAAAGGAAGTTGTTTTCTGCGCACGTAGCGTGATTTTCCCCCGACGCTGTACGCAACGCGTGGCAGCGCCTGGCTTGCTTCTCCTGCACACCAGTTGATATTCTGCTCACAGCACAGAACACAGAAGAGTCAAGGCCAAACCCAGATGATGCACAATAGAAAGAGGCCAAGCGCAGGCCATTTTCTGGGGTCAGATCCTGTTATCCTTAATGTCTGGGGACAGGGGAACACAGAAAGAGCAGCAGGCAGTGTCTTTAAGACACAAACACGCTCGTTAAATCTCTACAGGAGCCACCTGCAGGAACCTCAAAGCACCAAGACGGAACTCTGAGCTGCAGGCCTCTGCTGCACCAAACACTCTCCCTGCTCCCTACCCGACGTCATTCCCTCATTCAGCAGCAATTATTACACATTGAGCCAGCCAGGGGTGGGCACACACGAGCCCTATGCAGTATAGGAAGTTGGATGATTTGGGACTAAATAAAGAGTTGACTGTGGGCAGCCTCCCTTAACCAGAAGAGCACATTTTCCTCTTCTGCAAGCCTCTCCTGCTCAAATTACAGGTTCTTTTTTTTTAAAAACGGAAAGATAGTTGATTTCCAATGTTGTGTTAGTTTCAGGTGTACAGCAAAGTGATTCAGGAATATATAGGCACATATATATATATACACAGAGATATGTATTCTTTTTCAGATTCTTTTCCGCTGTGAATATTCTTATTCACAAGATATTGAATACAGTTCCCTGTGCTACACAGTAGGTCCTTGTTGTTTATTCACCCTAAAGGTTCTTAAACACTAGAGCTGGGCTAAGGAGGAGACGTAGCTGGTGACACCATTTCTTTTCTGACCCTATGGGTCAGACCTGGAGCTAAGGGCTGGAAAATATTTTATATCAGTTCATCCTGACAAAGAAAACTGAGATGCTGAAAGTTTAAGAAACCTGACCAAGGTAACACAGCTAGTAAATCATGGAGCTGGGAAGCTCTGAACCCAAGTTTCATTGCCCCCAAACCAGATCTGTTTCCTTTAACAGATCACATACACTATCACCTCCCTTCCATAGGTTAAGTGCCTGCTATATAGCAGATACTATGCATGGAAGTGTGTGTGTGTGTGTGTGTGTGTGTGTGCCCATGTAGGTATACAGATCTCCAAACACCCTGGGAATTGAGCACAGGTCAGTCTAGCAGAGCAAACTGCCTATAAGCCCAGCTCTGTCCATCTTTTCCTAATTTTAAGAGCCCTTCTCCCCAGTGGAGGCAGCAAGTCACATTACTAGCCTTCACTTCACCCCTGGAGCTAGGAGTTTATGTGCTGGTGACTTACCTCCACTTTGAGTACCTCTGTCACAGGATACCCCTACCACAGAGCCACATCTCCAGCATATTCTACCCAAAAAAGTCCCATTCAGGCCACCAGGCCATCAGCAGACCAGCCCACCAGGGCCGTTTCCCGGAAGCTCCTCCCCTCCCTGTGACCACCAAGATATGCATTGGTGCTGAGTGAGCCTCAGGGGACTAAAGAGGAACCAGGAACCCCGAGTTCCACCTCATTCTGCATCGCTGTAAAGCCTGATTTCTTTTAGGCTGGCCATGGTTTTTTTCCAATCGCCTCACGTTTTTGCTTGTCACTTAATTGCTGTGTGAAAGTAGAAGCATGTGTCTCTTTGCTGTTTCCTCCAAAAAAGTTAAAAAAAAATTTAAATGAAGAGATTAAACAAAAGAGACAAAACAAATGATATTTTCCTATGAGATACCTACAGATAGGGTGACTATATGATTGCTCACACTAGAACCTTCTAAGAGTGAAAGGGGGCCCACTAGTCACAATTACAGCAGGGCGACAAGCGTAAACCAACCAGCCCCAGCAAAACAAGACGTGCAGGCAGAAAGTAAGTCTCAGCGAGCGGGGTCCATATCTCCGCTCTTTTCCGTGCAGCTTGGAGCATATTGGAAGATGGTCATAGTGGTGGGTGGTTGTTTTTAATACTATCTATAAAAACAAGAAGAAAAAAAGCAGGTGTTTTCCCAACTGGCGGTGGTCAGCAAGTGTAGGTAAAATGTGTGTTTCTTGCCACTCTCTCTCCTTCTCCCATCCTGTAAACTGTCAGAGATTCCCCCATCTACACATAGCCCCACCTTCAAAGTCTTCAAGCTCTCCGTTATTCAAACTTTTCAGGCAAGGTGGAAAAAAAACAAGCCATTCTGAATATATTCTCTTTGCCAAAGCATTTGCATTTTAACTGAGAACGAATCCCTAAGGCACGGAGTGACCTTCAGCCCGGGTCCTTGGAATCCTATAAGAGGCAGGCAGATGCCTACCCAGGTCTCTGATCAGGTGAGGTTGATTCAGAAAGCACCTCCTCTCTTCTCTTTGCCAGAGGGCTTAAGGGGAATAACCTGGCACTCACGAGTATTGAATCCCTAGAATGAACTGGCTCTGAGTTTTGTCGATTCAGGATTAATGGGAGGCAGACACTGGGAACACATGATGTGCCGTGCTGGCATCCTCCTGCATGCAGGAGAGGGCCAAGGGAAGTATCACCTCTGAGATGCCCCATCGGTGCGAGGCCCACTCCAGAATCTCCTGTCTCCCATTGACAAAAATGAAGTTTCTCTCCCTGCAGGCAGTTATGACAGCTAGGCAAACCTGAGCTCTGCTGCTGGCCGGGTCTGTAGCCAAACGACAGTGGAACAGCACCAAGAGAGAGCTTCCAGGCTACTTCTTAACTGGGTGCATGGAATCCAGAGTCTACTAATAGCCGTTTACATACCAACACCATTAAGTTGCGTCGCTATAGAACTACCCACCAGATGCGTAACAACCTTATTTACTGGTCTGTTTGCAGCTGATTGTACCTTCTCTGGGATCATGCCCCATTCACTCAAATGGCTGTTTCCCCATCTGCTTAAATGAGAGAGCACGCTCTAGCCCCGAGCCGTGGGGTCCCATGTCCTCCCAAATGATGCCCAGGACAGGGTCAGGAGGGAGGGCAGTGTAGCCGTCAAATGACTGCAACCATCTGATTTTTATTAAAAACGACATTTAAAAAGAACAACCATTCTATTGCCACCAGAGTATTTTATTTTTCTGCTGGGAGAAGAAAAGCTCTCCAAATGTTTTATTCAGCAGAAACTGGGACACTGTTATTATAAACTTTCTTTCCCAAACAAATTCCCTGAGCTTATGCTGCCATAATCCCTCCTCTCCAGGGCTGTTCTGCCTTTACTTATTGACTCCTGAGATCCTGCTAGAAAATCTGCCAGCCTGGCTCCAGCAGGCAGCAGATGGTCTCAGGGGGGCTGTGGATCACAGCCCCTCCCAGAATGGTTCTGAGAAAATCCACAAACTGTGTGGTATCCTTAGAAGGAAAACCACATACTCATACTTGCCAGAATTCTCTTCAGGAGCAGATCAGAGCCTACGGAAGGCCCTGAGGTGTCCCTATTTGCACTGTCACCTCCGAAGTTCTGGATAAAGCATCACCTCCCCAAAGCAGCCCATCAGCCCAAGGACCCCCTAGGTCTGCTGGGGGTAAATATCAGCCAATACTTCAGGGATGATGAACAGGGGAAAATGAGGGACCTGTCTTACCCCAAATTCTGGAAGTTTCTGGATGGTACCACAAATAGAAGAGATTCTTATTTTATCCTCAAAAAGGAACTGAAGAGCCTAAGCCTTTTTTAGGGCACTGGTGGGCCCACAAGATGGATTCACCGTGGGTTACCATTCCAACGTCTCTGATGGAGTGTGGCAGAGGAGGTATAAAGTTGTAAAAGTCAGGTCCCCTTCTTAAGCTCATTCAGAGTGAGCTGCTGGAGAGGAAACTCTCCCATTATGGTGGCATCAGGCAAAGCTATCACTAGGTGTGAGCATAAAAAAAAAAAAATTTAAACGGTGATGAATGACCAGGGGACGAAGGATGTGCTGAAAGAAATAGTCACCAGAGACAAAATGGGAGAAGCAGAAATGGTGTAAGCAGTGGCCACCGAATGAGGTTGCTCTGCAGACACTGTCTGTTAGCACGGGCATCAATTTCCAAACTTTTCTATCATCTTCCCTGTGTCACAGGGGAAGGAAGGACAAACTACATTTCCCAGCCTCCTGTGTAGATACGGTTCTGGGTTCTTTTAGGGTCAGTGAACAAGATCCACTTTGGAAGGTGGAAGCTTTCCAGGAGTACAAGGAGTTAAGTGGGCCCCAGCAGAGGTGAGAGATGGTAGCAAATGAACTCCATGTTGTAATGTCTGGTACCAGTTTGAAGGGGGTGGAGATGACACGAGTGGTTTCTGTGGCTGATGTGGTAGTAGATGTGGTTTCTTGATTTCTGTGTGGTTCGTAGGGGTGTGACCTCAAAGCTAAATGGCAGCTTCTGGTTGTCATGCCTCCATCCTTTCCAGTGATTCTGTAAAGCACCTAAATCCTTTTCTCCTTGCAATACCTAGAGTGGTGAGGCAGCCTGGCGACCCATTTCCTTTTCTCCTGTGTACCCAGCTGGACTCTATATTTCCCAGCCTCCCTTGAAGTTGGGTGTGGCCCTATGTCAATGGATGGTGAAGTATCATGATCCATCACAACTGGATACCACTTTCAGGCCTGAGCCAAACAACTTCCACCTAAGATCTTCCACACTCTTCTCCCTGCTACTTGTCTGATGCAGACAAGCACAGTGACCTTGGAAGCTATGTGTGAAGATGCTGGAGACACAGGAGGGAAGGAAATGAGTCTGGGTTCCTGAATCACTGTTTGGAAGAGAGTCATCTTGGAAGAGAAGCTCTATCCCATCATAGTGGCAACTGGTATACAACTAGTACGTTAGGGGGGAAAGTGGTATGGTAGATGAGGAAGATGTTATGGACACAATCACCAAGGATGAAATGGTGAAAGCAGTGGTCACCAAAGTGAGGGAGGAAAAACCTGCTCTTGTGCTAAGTCCCTGGGATTGTGAGATTGAGCTAATACGGCATTAGCAGCACCCCAGTTAAAAGAGGCTGTTTCTGTTTCTGCACTAAACTCTGACTGATAACAGCCACCAGGGTGAAAGTCAGAGTAAGTCACTGGTAATACTGACAGGAAAACGTTATAGGCCCCAACCAAAAAGAAAAGAAAACAAAAACAAACAAACAACAATATGTAAGCTGGCAGAATCCAACTAAAAAAAGAGAGAGTTGGAGGTCAGTATAAATTTCCTGGGTGGAAGCTCAGGAATGAAGTTCCTTTGATCATATAAACCCCATCACTCCATCCTCATCCTCCACCACCCACCACATACACTGAGCTCCAGAAAAAATACATAGAAACCCCCAAATAAACCATAGGTCTTCCTTTAATATTCTTGAGGGGCTGAGGTCTGGGGAACCATCCTCATAGGGGAACTCCTTGTTCCAAGGTGTCCAGGGAGGGGCCCCAAGAAGAAGCCTCCCCTCTGGACAGAGTGAAGGCCATCTTTCTCCACAATGGACCTTGATTCCAAGGGCTGTTCCCTTTGAATGCATTCCAGGAGCGGATGCAGATCTCAGAGAAAAGTGGGCACATCCCAAGCTACAGATGTGAGGCCTGGCAGCTGAACTGACAACTCAAATAGCATCTCTCATGAAGGAGCCAGGCCAGCTGGTCTGTTCTCCTGGCTGGGAGCATGCCTCAGAAACGTGCCTGCCTTTCATTTTCTGATGTGTCACAATTTACCCTTTTGTTGTTCCAGAACATTCTGGAGCACAGGAGGCTAATCATCCTTCATGGTGAGACATCTGCTGGAGGTGGCTGACAGCTTAAGCCCAGTACCTCCCAAACATCATCCCGAAGGTGGCCACACAGTCACCCTCAGTCCGTTCATTGCCATTGCCCTTTCACTGGTTCACGAGTCAAGAAGAGAGGAAAACACACTCTTAAGTCTGGCAATGACGACAAGTCCCCAAAAGATAAATGTATTTTATTAAGAGTGAAGCACAAAATAAATACCTATGCATATTCTGAGAGGACGGATGTGCTTGTTGACTCCAGCAAAGCCAGTAGGAGAACATGTACATCCATTTTGGTCCCATCCAGGGCTTGACGAAAGCCAGCCTTCATTTAGGTTTTCAGTGGCTCAAAAGCAAAGGGAAGCAGCCTCAGTTTCTGTTGCTCATGTCAGTGTGTCTCTTGGAGTCAAAAGATAGAAAACATCAACTCTGAGGATCAATGTTGGAGCTGAGGACAAAGAGAGGATGTCCCAATGGATGGAACTCTTCCAAGCCAAAACGGCACCTGCTTCAAGAGTTACTACTTGCCACAAGTCTGATAGGGGAGAGGATATAAACTCTGATCCCAAAAAGCTTTATATCTTGTCAACTCATTGACCACTTTGAACCTAAAATTCAATATGAGAAACAGGGATAATAACTCTTTTTTGAGGGCAGAGCATGAGCCAGACACTGAACTGCGTACTTCATATACTTGGTATCATTTAATTCACCCAAAAGGACTCTGAGGTAGGTGGTTTTATCCCGTTATAGAGAAAAAAACACTGAGTGTCAGAAAAATTAAGGAACTTGCCCAAAGTCATACCACAGCAGAACCAAGAGCCAAATCCAGTTTTACTTGACTCCATATCCTGTCCTCTTACCCACTATGCATCGTTCTTCTGTTTCAGGACCCACCTGGGTCGAGATGCTTACGGCACAGGGCTCGAGATTAGAGAACAAACATTGAATAAAGCTGGTAGCGAGGGAACTTCCCAGTCTTGGGAGTGATGCCAGATGGGCTTGACTGACCACTCCCCATGGCAATTTCAACTCACTAGGGAACACTTGTAAAAGAAGGAGCTCACCATAGCTCTCCACAATCCCCTATCTAACCTCCCCCCAAATAATAAAATGTAGGGAACCCTGAGAGCCACTGATAATGTCCAGTTACCCTCTGCGGTAATTTGAGCCCACTAGTTCTCTTTTTCAAGAGGAAACTGGAAGAAACCAAACTCAAAAAGCTTCCTGTGGTGTGATTCCACAGAGATAGAAAACAGATCAGTGGTTGCCAAGGGCTAGGAGCTGAGGGGACGAGTGGACTACAAAAGGCACAAGAGAAATTTGGGGGGATGATGAAAATGTTTTATATGGTAATTATCCTAGCTGTTACACAACTGTACACATTTGTCAAAATTCATTTAATCATACACTTAACACTGGTAGATTTTACTGCATGTAAATTACATCTCAATAAAGCTGATTTAAATATATATACACATTTCTTTCCCAAAAGGGTGCTAGCTGATGAACCTTGAGCTAAAATTTCCATTGTGTAGCTACATTGCAGTAAACCCTCGGACCAGAATCCCTTGGTTGTTCAACCTTCCCAGCAGGGAGATTTCCTACAGGCAGCCACTGCAGACTGATACATCAGGTCCAGTGGCAAGAAGGTTTTGAGGGGAATTTTCATGCAAACGCTTCTGTAGGAGTTTAAATAAGGAGCTGATTGCTAGAGTTATCTTGGCTTCCTGTCTCCTTTCCTGAATCTTCAGAGGTCATACTGTGTACTTGGTAGAAACATTCATCTGGAAAATTTCCTAGAGCCAGATTAAATATAACATCACTGTTTTTAACTTCTATCTCACATGACATACCTGTCTTTATCTTCATATCTTGTTGCATTTTGAAGGCCATACCTGTCTCTATGCTCAGCCCTGAAAGATAGAAAAAAAATCTTGCTAAAAATACTCAAAAAGCTTGGCATGGATTAAAAATAAGCCTTTCAGTAAAACTCACTCCACTATCTTATCTCTCCTTTCAGTTTTAGGTCACTTGTGCCCCGACACATTCTTTTGGGGGAAAGATATTCTTTCCCCAGCATGGCCAGTTAGTCTCTTTGCTTTCTATCCAAGACCTCCTGTTTGGGGAAGATCTGGAAGCTTCAGACCCATGTTGATAGTTCTGTTGGAAAAGGAACATAAGCCACACAAATATAGTCTAACATTGGAAATAATCAGATCAGTCATGCAAATTAATAAGTACATAAGATCACATCCCAAAAGAAAAGAGTGCAGACTCATACAACAAAAGCTGCCAGAGAGATTGGATTTTAAAGGGAAATGAAAACTAAAGAGCCAACCCTGACTTTGGAGTCTTAAAAGGTATTGATGTTCTTCTCTGCTCTTAGGTGTCCTGGCGTTTGGGAAGTAGCCATTCTCTGAACCTCTCAGCAAAGTGTGGACTGGTAAGAGGATTTTTTTATAGTAAAATAAAAGAGTGAAAAAACACAAGAGACAGCACTTTTTCAAACCACATTTTAATCATTTATTAAAAGGAGAAGAATACAGCATTTAAGGAGCCAGTCCTATCAACGAAGACTTCTGAACATCAAACGAAAATAGACCAAGACCGGATGATAAAGCCATTCAAAAGCACAGAAGCACACACACCTGCAAGTTATCAAACTGCACTGATTTACTGCATACTTTCAATTTTTTTTTTTCACATTTCTTCCTCGAAAAAAATTAAAATTTTATTTTCTTACAAGTTTCAGGCTTAAAGACAAAAATTGCATGAAGCCATTGATATGACTTAATATAAGTCTAACGTATGCTCTAAGGGTTTTATTATAGAGCCAGATAGGCTATCATTTTATCACGGCCGTTTGCTTTTCTTATGGTCTTAGAGTCGTGAAAGTAAAAGTTCATGATGAAACAAAAGAAAATTAGTTTTGTTTATCTTATATCTGTTCCATTAAAAACTGGTTAGTTTTTTTTTTTTAAGTAGGAGTTTGGAGGAGGTGTGAGAGGAATTGATTGGTAAGTCTGGTTCTAATCTTCTGAGCTGACTTTGGAATGAAGTTATGAGGTAGGAGTCTTCTAGTGACTCTTATGAAGGTCAAAAGAGAAAAGAAAAACCCAAGTGCCTCCTCTGCAGATCCATCTGGAACTGATTAGATAATTTAATGCCTAAAAGAACTTTTCTCCAGAAAACTCAGAGCATTTCACGGATAGAATACAAGTACACTGAATTTACTTATCTGATACATACAAAACATCGTTCCACATGCTAGTAAGAAAAACAAAGTTGGAGATTTGGACCCTCAAGGAGCTTCAGATATTAATCTGCCTAATTAAGCCCCAGATTTCTTTCAGGTGCGGAAGAATTAACCAAGCTATATGGAGGGGAACTTGAGCCCTTGAGCCCTTTCTTTTGTACATAGAATCCCCAAAGCCATACAGAGTTCTCTTTAAGTTCCTTAATTTCCAGATGTCATCTCACCGAAGGCTTCCTTAGAACCATGATGCCCCGAGACCTCTGACAACCCACCCACCCTGAAACGACCTTATTTCAGTTGAGAAATGCATCCCAGGAAGCAGATGGCTTCCAAGAGAACTCATCCAATCAGGGCAATGTCCTAAGTCTCTAGTGTGGTAGAACTCTGCTCCCAAACATTACAACTAAGCAGATACACTTTTGAATCCTGAGCCCTGCCCTGCCTCCTCATCCCTCACTCCCCCACAGATACATAAATAAGTGGAGAAGACCATTTTTTGTCAACAAAAATTTTATTTCTCTCCACCCTAACACATAAAAGTTTACTGGGGTATCTGTTGGAAGACAAGGTCATAATTCAGAAGGTAACCATCATTATAGACAAAAAGTTTCTGCTCAAAAGGATGATAGTTAATACTCTGCAGGTTTTCCTTCACCTTCTGCATTACAATGTTAAGTTTACCCTCTTTCCCTGTGTTTGTGTCATAGTAGTAGAAAATCTCTTCTGTTCTGGTGTTCAGAGTACGGGTGGCATACAGAACCCCACACACCATGAATGTGTTAGTAACAGATGGTTTATACTGCGTGGTATGCCAAGTGTTTAGCACCTCAAGTGTGGTGTCGTTGAGTTTGCTAATCACCATGTTACCAGTGCTGGCTTCAGTTGCATAAGTCACCCACAATCCATTCTCATCCACAGCCAAGTCGATATCTTGCCAACCAACATTAGCATAAGAAAAGCGGTTATTATAGGCAGCATCAGGGAGAGTTTTAGTCAAAGCAACTGTGGCTGTGGTCAGGTTAACTTTGGCAATGCTCTGGCTGCTGTACCAGTTGACATACATGTTATTCTTATAAACTACTGTACCACTACCTTGGCCATAGGTTATCCTGTTCTGTTGGATATTTGTGTACAACAGCAAATCATCCAGTGTATTGTAGAGTCTGTAATATTCCAAATATCTCCCATCAGTATTCAAAGGTGCCACCCAGTAGAGCCCTTTGCCTGGGTGCTGAGGAGAGTAATCCCGACCCCAGGCGCCGTACTTATAGGAAAACCCTCTCCAGTTGAGCTGAACTACAACCGGCCTGCTGATGTTCACCACACCGCCGTGAGCACAGCTCCCTAGAGGAACAAGCAAAGAAAAGGCATTCTTAGAGGAGACGAATGACAAGATACAAACAGTTTAATATCCTAAGAACCAAAGGAATCCATAAACATTTTTCTTGTCAACGTTCCATGACAACCGTGGTCCTGATGGAGAAGAGGCAAAACCTACTCTTGGTTTCTGTCTCAATGCAAACCCGCTGTCAGTTCTAGAGAGCACTGCCTTCTATTTACATGGATGAGCTTTCAATCTGGAAAATGGGGATAATGAAACTCCCAAGAGCCATATTAAAAAGCATTGAGGGCCCAGAAAGTGGAAAGGAGGACTTGGTGAATTTAATATATTTTCTTCGGTGAGAAAGCGTTTTGCCAATATTATTGTATTTCCTTTTTCTTATAGAGAAATCAAGAAAGTAAGATCACATGAGAATGCTGCCCTATTTTCATAAAGCCAGAAGTTGCTATTCACCAGGGTCAGGGAGAATTGGGATGAAGGAGAAGTCTGTCCTAGGCAAGTCTTTCTTTCCTTCATCCTCTGCCCTTCCCTGGGACCCCAAGGGCATATCCACACCAGGTACCAACGATGCCCCAAGCTACTCTCAAAAGAGGAAGTTTGTAGTATGGCATTTTAAAAGATACAGAAAAATGGTCCCCTAATGGACCTCTAAGAGGTCCTCTAATGGTGGGATTTCAGCCTTGAGAAGCCATGGAAGTTATTATAGGGCAACATTGCCTGCTCTGTACCCAAAGCATAGCCGATCACATAGATCACTTGGTGACCCATCTCACTGCACAGTTACAAGGTGGGGCTTGCTGCTCATAAGCCGTAGTCTACTGTGCCACAGAATGACAGGCAAGCACTTCGTCGTTCCCATTCTGTTGCTGTCATTGTCACAATGTGTACAATCAAGTGGGACCAGACTCACCGGTCCTTGAATCTACATTCCCTGTAACACTTGGGCGCATAACTCAGTCTGGGCACTTTGGCCCTTTGCAGAGCCCTCCCTCTGAAATGCCTGCCAACCCAGACCGTTTATGAGCTATAAAAAATAAAATAAAATTCCTCCAGTATTTTTACAATAGCTATCTAAAGATTTGAACACACATTTTCTGGAATCTTAACAAATACCCTTAAAAAACTGGTCATAAATTTTATTGGAATTACAGAGAAAAGTCAACTTCAGATACCTTTGAGATCATTTTCCCTCATCCTTTAAATGCTTGGAGGGAATCAGGGAGCCATGGAGAGTGTGTGAGGTGGGCTTGGGCCAGAAGCAGAGCTCCAAAGAATTGCCGGAGATTAACATTGTGGGGAGCAAGGGGGTGCAAAGCACTTGCCTCTTGAGTCCCTGCCTCTGACACATATGGAAAGACCCATTCCTTTCCTTGCTAAATGCCTCCCCTCCTCATTCAAGGACTGTTCAGAGATGAAATCATTACTAGAAATCCTGCTTTTATTTTTCCAATCTGTTGGGGCTTTTTGGTCCTGGAATTAAATACGTGCTCCTTAAGTGCTCTCATAAATCCACAGTTGGTGGGAAAGCCAGCCAGCCATACAACAGGTAGAGAAATGAAACCACTCTGTACCCAACCTCAAATAATTTTGCATATCATTAAGCAGAACACAGTCACGGGTTTATTTTAATAATGCATGCGCCATTTCATAAATAAAAAAGCAACGTGTGTTCAGCCAAGAGACTGCTCTCCACTAAAGAAATAATAAATAAAATTATAAATTATTATTTCCTCTTCTAAAAGTGATCTCTCAGATGAACGCATGTTTGCTTTTGTTTATGAAATAATGCATGAATTATTAAAATAAAGTTAGTGGTGTGTTCAGCTTAATGATAACAAAAACTGTTTGAGTTTCCATATGTTACAAACTGGATTTTCTAGTTAAAATACCTTCCTGAGAACTTATTTATTCAACTACATTTCACTCTGAGGAAATAAAAGAAAGTCACTTTTTCCTTACAGGTTAGAAGACTTAGGCATTATTTGCTTAACTGAATCTTGCCCTCCTTGAAAGGAAAGATTCTAAACCAACAGCAACAAATTATTTAAGGAAAACTTACGATGCATATAACACATTCAAGCATTTTAACATGGGATTAAAGAAAATAAACTATTCTGTCCTAGATGTGGAAATCCTTAGATATGAAGGAACCAAAATAAAGTTCTCTTAAAAATCACTACTACTACTACTACTACTACTACTACTACTAATGTCTCATCATTCCACAAGTTGACCAGGTGATTAAAATTGTACCTGGTATAAATATTAAAACTGTATGTCATTTAAATCTCTTTTCCTCACCCCACAACAATTCTAAACATCTCCTGTCCTTTTTGTTATCCTCTCTTTATCCTCTATCTCCTTTAGACCACTTTTAGAGCCCTGGCTCTCATCAAAGGAAGTGGAAATAAGAAGAAAACTAAGTATTCTTGTCCATGCTACAGACATGGCTACAGCAGTGACAAACTGCTGACAAGGCTATGGCGGGTTTCCTCGACTCCTGGCGACAAACCGTCTTAAAAACATGAGTGAAACTGACAGCGGGCCCAGTACTCACTGCCCATCTAGCCCAAGCAGAGACCCCATCCGCCCACCCCTTCTACACGGAGATTCTCCCCGCCCTTTCTAATCTTGTACCCCTTCCCAGCCTGCATTTCAAGGTCTTAGCGATACTCCATTCCTTTCTTTCTTTATGCCAACTTTATCCTATCACTGGAACAACACCCCACTGCCCAACCCTGACCCGAGAATTATGAAAAACCAACGAATCCTTTTACATTTCCTGATGGAAGAGAACACACCATAGAAATGAGAACGAAGGTACCCTTTCAGCTACTCCACAAGCAAGAAAGCCAAGCTAATTTGGTGTTAATCAGGTTGGTGAGTTATTGCAACTTTCTTGTCACTCTAGGAATCACAGGTGCACCTCTCTCTCCATTAGAGCATCTGTGGAGGGCAGCCTGGTACAGTGAAAACATTGCCAGATTCCAATTCAAATCCTGACTCCAGCACTTATGAGCTGCGTATCCTTGAGCAAGTTACCTAACCTTCTGAGCCTCAGTTTCCTTACGTTAAAGGAAAAATAATGATACCTACTCTGCAGAATTGTGAGGAAGAGTAGACAGAAGACATATACATTTGACTCAATAAATGACAACGATCAGCATTATAATCACATCCATGTTACAACTGAAGGTTTACATGACTGTTTCCCCTCCAAGATAGTGGTTTCTGGAGGTTTCTGTACCTACCCTGATAACCCGAGTGCCCAGAACAGGATCAGCCACCCAGTGACACCAAATTACGTTTGTGGAAATAAAAACTGATTAAATCCCCCAAACTCACCTTACCCTTATTTATAAAACACTAGCTCGTTACCCTGGTACATAACTGAAAGTTTCCAAGAGCCTGGTATTCACTCCACTGAACATAATGCAGGGAACCCGCTACACCCGATAGCCTTGGTTGGCAATCTCTTCTTCGTCGTGCAATTTATTAGATATTTCCATGGTATTCTGAAAATATTCTGGGAGGCCACATGGTGAGACTTTAAAATACTCTAACTTGGCTTTTTTAAAGTCTCATGGCTAGTAGCACTTTTTTTTTAAGCTGAAGATTATATACCAGCAGAGGAAACTTAATCTTGGATCCATCAATGCGCTCTCTCACCTGGGCAGGTGAACTTTGTCTGAGCAAAGACGATAATACAATTAAAAGGGTTATAATCATAAAATAATTAAGATGAAATTGACAAAATGGATATATGTTACCTAACAATCTGCTCCTCTCTAGGCTTGCAATTTTGGCCAGTCACCCTACATCTTTCGTGGACCATTTACTGTGCACCTACTATGTGCCAGCACAGATCCTTGCATCTTTGAGCACAACAGTGATGACCCCTAGGCATTCACATCCCATTTTCCTATCTGCAGTCCTTTAGATTCAGGGCGAGAACAGAGAGAAACTGAAGTCAGTTGTTTTCAGGAAAAACAGTTAATGAGCACAGGGCCAATTATTTTAGATTAGAAAGTTCTATGAAATGAAGCAGGAAAGAATGCCATTCGCAGCATAAGCCATCTATAAAGCACGTTTTATTGAACCCTAATGCCATGTACTGGCTCTCAGATCAAGCTGACCGCTGGGGTAGCGAACTGCAGCTGCCCAGAGGGCCCAAGAGAGCACAGAATTACTTTAGAGCTGAAACTTTGCATAGAGTGCTTTTTGTTCCGCGCAACTCTGCAGTGAAAAAAAGCAGACAGGCCAGATTTTAAAGTCCCATAATAGTGAGTAACTTTAATTAAAGTCTCCACAGGCTCACAACTTTGTGGTTCCTGGGGATTTTTCAATTCTGCATTATCAACCAATCCAAACAGAAAGAGAGCAAGTGAAAGAAATTGATTTCAAAACATGACAAAAAGTCAGTTTAATATAAACATCATAAATATAATATGAACAGAGCTGGAGGAGGGCCAAGTGGCTTGGCAGGGATCCAGCTACAGCCAAGGTTGTGGGAAAGTGAGAGGAAATCTGCATCCAATGTGTTTAAACGACACAGCTGGGCTGGGCTGGCACACAAAAGTTTAAGTGTGAGGTCCTGGGGGAAAGTTCTAGAAAAAAAAAAAGCTAACAAAAATAAGAAAACTGACTCACTGTTTTCTTCCTTAGATACTAAACCGTGTACTTTCTCCCCCACCACTGGCCTTGAGTTACTGACGCCTCACCCTCGAGGTCCTGAGATGACACAGGGAGCAAGGGGCCTTGCGCTTCGGCCTCAGCTCTGTCACCAGCTGCCTGTGTGGCCTCGGGAAAAGCAGCATCCTCACCACTAAGTCCCCTCCTCTGAGACATGAGAGCCCTGAATGTTCTTTCCTGCTCTAAAATGTCCTCATTCCAAAGGATGCATAGAAAACTATGCATCAGAAAAAAAAAGCAGAAAAAGCTATTTCATGAGGACAATTTGCTGAGGTTTAAAAAGAGAGAGAAAGAAAAAAGGACGGGAGGGATAGAGGAAGGAAAGAAAGACTTGCTCAGGTAGTATCAGGAGTGGTCGCTGCTTGATTCCTGCCCTCAGGGAGCCCTCCACGGCCCCGCAGAATGAGCTCTCATTTCCAGTGACGACGTTGACACCTTTGATCCCAGACCACATTTAGCCAGGTTTGTTACAGAGGACAGAGCATGGCCTTTGTCCCACACCTCCTCTGCATGTCATACTGTGACAGATTCCCAACTGCAGAAGGAGGGAAGGTAGGGCTCTGAACAACACCAAGAGGCTTATAACTGTGGCAGTATTTCATTAAGGCCTTAAAGAAACCAGCGACACTGACAAGGATCCAGAAACGCATGGCCCAAAAGGAAGCGGGTTGTGACGATAGGAGTGAATGAAAATAACAAGAGCTGTATGATTTGATGAACAGATTCTGTCCCCCTTCTGGCTGAGATGCTCAGGATGTGCAAAGAGAGCTTCCCCTATGACCCTGGCTCCAGGGCTGGACCCTGCAGCTTTAGTTCTCCTGGAGGAATGTGCCGGAACGCACACGGATCTAGCACTGCTTTTGTTTGCAGCAAGGTGTTCACTTCAATTGTCCTCATTAACAAATACAATCGCCAGTGTATAAATGCCGATCACAGAGCTCTGAGTTTCCCAAGACTTGTTTTATGAATCCTCACAGCAACGCTGCAAGGTAGGTATTACTGTTCTCCCGTTTTACCAAGGAGGAGATTAAGAACCTTTCTGCTGTGGCTACATAGCTGGAAAGTTCAGGCCTTTGGGGTCACAATGCCATGCCCCCGACCCCTACACTCCACCGGCCCATTCAAGGAGGTATGTATGGGCACCCACCTCTATGCTACACTTAACCCCCTCCAGGGATGATTCCTTAGAGAGGGACACAGCATCTTTGCCCTGCAAGAACTCACATTCCAGGAGGGACGGCAGGACACACCCTCACGTACTGGACATGTGGAGCCATCCGTTAAATCCTCACTGAATCCTGCCTGGGATGCACGCCACAGCACGTGCATTTAAGGAAAGCAGGAAGGAGAAATAAAGAGGTGGACGGAAGGAGGGAAGGAAGGAAGGAGAGATGGAGGATTCAAGGCATAACCCAGCTCATCACATACATGAGCCAATCAGCCTTTACAATCCACAGGACAGCCGGGAGGGGAAGCCACGCAGATTGAAGAGGCTTTCACCCGGCCCCCGATAACCAGACAATCGCCGTAGAGACGTTTCTTCTGTTAGTAAATGCAAAGAGGTTATGCGTAACTTGTTTTAAATCAACTCATCGTCTGTGCTTTTCCTCTGTGCGTCCCAGGACAGGACAGTATGTAGAACTCTGGTAGGTGAGATTTAAAAGCGGGGAAGAGTAAACTCAGAGCCACAAAAATCCCATCCTTCCTTCACCTCCACAATCCCAGAGCCCTTCCCCACCCAACCCTTAGCTCCTAATGGGGCCTGGTAAAGATGGGACCCCCTTACCTGGTGCAGGGGGAGGGGGTATGGCAGGAAGGTTTTCGGCTTTAGAGTCCTCACATTCCTTGAGTTTGTCCTTCAGAGCCAGGATTTGTCGGCGAATGGCAAGGACATTGTTTTTGTCTAGCGTCTCAAGCTTCTCCACCAGGAGAGTCATATTCCTTATCTAAGGAAATCAAAATTCAGAGTGACTTTATATTATTGCGCAATTCCCTTCATAAACATTCCAGGGCTGAATAGGTCACTTAGGGAAACATTGCCAGAAAATACACCTGAGATTCTTCTGACTGGTTTCATCTGGAAGAATACATTTCACGGTTTAGCGTGAATGCCTGTCAGATGGCAGGCCGATGTGTGTGACAAGAAGAAAATGGCCAAGAGTTTAACAGCTTTAATAACAGAGAACAGGCTCCGTCTAAGTATCCACAAGTGTCCATTAAAGTTCATCTCTAATAACCTTCCCCTATAAACTCGTGTTTACTCATGTCATACTATAATTAAGATTCTAATGAATGGTGAGGGCCAAAGAAAACCTAAATTCTAAAATACAGAACTGGAATTCTCAATGATAGCCCATATCATGACTGTGCTAGTAAATCCTCGTTGATATAAATTACCCAAGGAAAAAAATCTACAAACAATAAATGCTGGAGAGGGTGTGGAGTAAAGGGAGCCCTCTTGCACTGTTGGTGGGAATGTAAATTGATACAGCCACTATGGAGAACAGTATGGAGGTTCCTTAAAAAACTAAAAATAGAACTACCATACGATCCAGCAATCCCACTAATGGGCATATACCCTGAGAAAACCATAATTCAAAAAGAGTCATGTACCACAATGTTCATTGCAGCTCTATTTACAATAGCCAGGACATGGAAGCAGCCTAATGTCCATTGACAGATGAATGGATAAAGAAGATGTGGCACATATATACAATGGAATATTGCTCAGCCATAAAAAGAAATGAAATTGAGTTATTTGTAGTGAGGTGGATGGACCTAGAGTCTGTCGTACGGAGTGAAGTAAGTCAGAAAGAGAAAAACAAATACTGTATGCTAACACATATATATGGAATCTTAAAAAAAAAAAAAAGATTCTGAAGAACATAGGGGCAGGACAGGAATAAAGACACAGCCGTAGAGAATGGACTTGAGGACACGGGGAGGGAGAAGGGTAAGCTGGGATGAAGTGAGAGAGTAGCATGGACATCTATACACTACCAAATGTAATTTAGATAGCTAGTGGGAAGCAGCTGCATAGCACAGGGAGATCAGCTCAGTGCTTTGTGACCACCTAGAGGGGTGGGATGGGGGGGTACCTAGCAAATCCAAAATTGTGGTCTTCTAGTCCCATGAGGATAAATCCAGAACAGAGAAGACCCCTTGATCTAGCTTGGCCATGGATTTGTTCACACTTATGTCATCTCCTTTCTAGAGACACTGAAAGGCCATTTGGTTCTGGGGCAGGACTCTGACCGTTAGACAACATCTACTCCTCAATCAGCATGTTCCCAATGTGTGTAATTTACTGTTCAAAGCCAGGCGTCCATCTAAAACAGAACATGGGCCTTGCCAGGAGGTCATGAGAGAGTACAGAATTAGACATCAGAAGAGGGACTCCAATCCTGGTCCTAGCACTTGCTCACTGAAGAGACATTATTAATGCGCAAGAAGTGATTTCATTCCTTACCTCCACTTCCAGCTGGTCAACAATCACGGAGCTTCCACTAAAACCGACCTTCAGCTGTTTGATCAGTTTCTCCATCTCCTTCACTTCTATCTTGATCAGCTCAAAGTCCAGTTCAGTGTAAGAAATGGTATCTCTTTCCATGATCTCTATTCGGACGGTTAGGTTTGAGAGTTTCTTTTCATACACACTGATCAACTGCACATACTCCTTCACCTGGAGGGGAATCAAACAGCTCAAGTCAGTTTTCAGAGTGATGTATACAGCTTTCCTCCACTAACCAAGTCCTCGGGGACTATTTGATTGCCTTCAATCTTTTTAAGGAAAGAAATGGATCAAAAATATATTTACCTAAATATTTTTTAAAATCTATCCAAATACAAAGAATTTATTATTACAGTGGGGGAGAGAGTGGATTTTGCACTTGCCTAGACTAAAAATAATTGTGCTTCAGAATCATCATTCGCAAGTACATTTTAATCTCCATTTTAATGTTTGAAGATACTAGCACCCCAAGCTAAACTCGTTTGAATCAGTCTTTTGCCCGCCCTCTTCTGCTTAGTACACATGCTCTAAATCAGGGTTTCCCAACCTCAGCACTATTAACATTTGGGAATAGATTGTTCTTTCTTGTGGGGGGGCTTTTTTGTGTATTATAGGATGTTTAGCAGCATCCCTGGCCTCTAGATGCCACTAGCACCTACCCATCCCCCAGCTGTGACAACCAAGAATGTCCCAGACATTGCTAAATATCCCCCAGGGGCAAAATCACCACCACCACCCCCTTCCCTCCATTTAGAAACACCACTCTAAATCTAAGTATTTTCTAGGAGAGGGAGAAATGCTCTGAGAAGAATTCCTTCGTCGATCCCCAAATGCAATGAGTTTTGAGCCCCTCTGCCTTCTACAGAGTGGCATAAAGACTCAACTTACAAATTATGGTTTTCTCCAGATATATGCCCAGGAGTGGGATTGCTGGATCATATGGTAGCTCTATTTTTAGTTTTTAAAGAAACCTCCATACTGTTCTCCACAGTGTCTGTACCAATGTATATTCCCACCAAGAGTGCAAGAGGGTTCCCTTTTCTCCACACCCTCTCCAGCATTTAGTATCTGTAGACTTTTTGATGATGGGTCATTCTGACCAGTGCGAGGTATTATAGTTTTGATTTGCATTTCACTAATAATTAGCAATGTTGAGCATCTTTTCATGTGCTTTTTAGCCATCTGATGTCTTCTCTGGTGAAATGTCTATTTAGTAACTAACAAGAACATACTGTGTAGCACAGGGAACTATACCCAATATTTTGAAATAACCTATAAGGGAAAAGAATCTTAAAAAAATACATATATATATGTGTATAACTGAATCACTTTGCTGTACACCTGAAACTAACACAACATTGTAAATCAAATATACTTCAATTAAAAAAAAAGATCCAACTTACTCCACAATATGTGAGGGTATGTGCAACTGTAAAGTGCACATTTCATTAAGTGCACCCACATATTTATTCCAAGTTTATTCCAAGAACTGATTATTGCAATCAGACCTTTAAATTACACATTAGTTGCATATTTTTGAATGTCTGATCATTAAGTTCAAATACTTCCAAAAATTCCCATGGTGGTTTAGTGTATAATTGGAATCTCCAAATGGATATTTCAATAAACACAGTTGGTGGTTCTTTCCGTATCTGATCTCTAAAAGAAATGCCATGGCTTTTTTAAGGACCTGCTCATTAAAAGTTGCCAGTTTTATCTTCTTTTTAAAAATTTGAAGAGAAGCAATACTTTTCCCCCAAACTTCACTAATGTCAAGAAGCTGATCCACAGGGCCTGGATGAATTCAGAGCCAGACGTCAGCCTCTAATCTTTCTAATACCAAAAGCAGCCCTAACTTCTGTCCTTTTAGCCCTTCCACTTAACCCCACTGTACAAATTAGACACATAGGCCATGAACCTAAAGGGCTAGGGCTTCAGGCAAAGAGGATTTTAATGAAAGTTGAAAATGCAGCACTTGGCACTGCTAGTGTATCTCCTTCGGCAACTAATGCTCATTGCCATCAGATGAGGCTGATAAGGCTGGTGACATTTTGGTGGATAAAGAGGTTAAAAAAAAAAATATATATATATATATATATATATATATATATATATATACACCTAGCAAGTCCCACTCAAAAGTACAAACACCCTCTAATCTTTCTAATACCAAAAGCAGCCCTAACTTCTGTCCTTTTAGCCCTTCCACTTAACCCCACTGTACAAATTAGACACATAGGCCATGAACCTAAAGGGCTAGGGCTTCAGGCAAAGAGGATTTTAATGAAAGTTGAAAATGCAGCACTTGGCACTGCTAGTGTATCTCCTTCGGCAACTAATGCTCATTGCCATCAGATGAGGCTGATAAGGCTGGTGACATTTTGGTGGATAAAGAGGTTAAAAAAAAAAATATATATATATATATATATATATATATATATATATATATACACCTAGCAAGTCCCACTCAAAAGTACAAACACATATATAAGGTAGCCAGGTTTGAATTTCTCCAAAAATCAGGCATAAAACACTGGCTATGAGAAAAAAAAAAAAAATAATCGAGTGCCAGCCCATGCCAGAAATGGAAGTTTGCAAAATGAATATTCTTGGCATTTGGCCTTGCCAGCTCTTGGAACAAATGAAACACCCTCAGCTTTCCTGGAACATTTTGGTGGCATATCACAGCTGTTGTTCTATAAAAAATGAGTGGTTCAACTGTCATTTCTACTAAATAAAATGTGGCTCTCCCAGATTCTCACTGCAAACCTCAGAGAATGTATGGTGGGCCTGCCCTGGTTCTGCCCCAAAGTAAAGGGTCTCTACAGATCTGTTTGGGGAAAATCTTGAGGTTCCTTCAAGAACTGGACTTGACTGGAATGTCAAGAAAAGCTCCGGGATGTTCAGGAAAATTGGAATCGTCCATGGAGTTACAGAAGGCAGGAGAGAATTTGAGAATGGGCCAGAAAGACGTCGCCGTGTGAATGTTACTAATTTAAATAGATTGTAAGTCTAAACTCTTCAAGTGTACAGATCTCTAGTGTTGAGATGGAATGGACAATTCTGGAAACATCCCAACTCTCCCTGGGAGGTGCAGCCTCAGCAGAGGCGCCCAGTTTACCTGAGGATGTGTAGCAAGAATATGCGTCCTGCCCTACAGGGACATTTCCCTGTGTCAACATTTTTAACGTAAAGCTCCCGATCACTACAAGTCTGAGCTTTAGGCGACTCATCTACACTTGCCCTCAAACCCTCAGCCCCTCATTCAGAGCTCCCATTCTTCTGTTTGTTATGCACGTATCATGTCATTGATGGGTTCTAAGCATCAAAGTCTCTTTGGGGGGTTGTTGCTCTATACAGTCAATGTGGTCTTGTAATAGATAAGGATGCAGCCCAGCTGGCTATTAAGCTAAAGAATTAGTTGGCTTGTGTTTCTGCCAGTTCCTCAAAACCTGTGATCATCACCATAGCTAGATTAATTGAAATAAATAAAGGTACTTTGCCACATAGTGTCATTTTAATATATTTTTTAACAACAAGATTAATTGAGCTTGAACTGGCCGTCAAGACATATGAAGCACTTTGCAGCTAGATCCACCTAAGCTCAAATCTGGCTTCAGTACTTCATGGACAAATCACTTAAGTTCTCTAAGCCTTCATTTCCTCTTATTAACCGGGGGTAACGGTATCAAGCTCACAAGATGATTGTAAACTCTAGAGATAATGTATATTAAGTGCCTGGTGTAATGGATGCCCTATAAATTACAGCAATTATTAGACAGTGATTTCAGTTTTTTTCAATCTGACCTTTTAATTTTTTATATTTCACTGCACAAAACGTCGCTCAATAGATGTTGTTTGTTTATGGGTTGCCTAAATGTCTCCCAGGCTGCCTCAACCCTCTCATGCATGAGGAACTATTAGCAAAAGTGTCATATTAAATAACTTGTCCCAAAGACCATAAACCTCTAGAGAAAAAAAAATTCTGAGCCGCCTTCTGTGTTGTCTCCTTTCTAAGTACAGTCACACAGGGACATCTCATAACAACAGAAAAGTATAAAATGCTTTCAGCATCTTATGAAGAGGCCATCCCTGTCTTCTCCATGTCCTGACAGATAATGAATCAATGTAAGACAGTCCAAATCCTTTTCTACTGGCCTGCCCAAACGGGCGTTCCCCCAGGCCTCTAGATAAACGGTGATTTCCAAGTCAACCTAGGGACAGCTATAATAATTCACCTGGAAACTCAAAAGCCCTCAGCTGAAGAGATAAATTTGGATGGAAGGCATTACTGACCTGGTGCATCTCTTCTTAGAGAATGATAACTGCATGGCAGGGAGGAAAGATAATGATTGAAAGAGAATGATTCTGAAGACCCAGATTCCTGACCTGGCTTAACCAGCCAAAAGACCTTTACATTTATGTCTCTTTACCCATATGAACCTCAGTTTTTCCATCCCTACAATGGGGAAAAGAACACTGGTTTATGTGCCTTAAAGGGTTGCTTTGAGAGTAGAACCGGAAGCATTTAGAAAAGCACAAAGGGAAGCTATTACTGTTATTGTTGTATCCTCACCTGTCACACCCCGAATCCATTATGCAAATCTCAGTGGGCAGGTCAATTCCTTTCTTAGGCCTCAATCATGAATTTTTTTTAGAACCAGCTACTGACACTTTCAGAACTGAAAGTTTTTCCACCTACTCCACACTTCTTCCCCGCCAATTATTAGCGAGGCAGATACCACCTGTCCCCCTTACAGGATTGGAATTAAATGTCCCAGACTCACAAACCTCTCCCTGGAGCAGCCTGGGGTTTCAAACTGCCCTTCACATCCCTGCCAGCCAAGAAGACATGCAAATCAGTAGCTTCCACTATTTCAAAGCAAATGACTCTAACCGAAAAGATCTTTACCTAGGATTTTCCTCCACTTGTTATGTTTTTATGCATAACTTCTTATCTGTACTTGATTATGCTGGAATAAGACTATGAATATTAATGACTGGAATTTATAATTTAGTTCTGTGCCTTTTCTGCTGATTAATTCAAGGACATTTTATTTCTTAAGAAGCTAGGTTCCTGGAGTCATCAAACACATTTTCCTGGACACTCATTTAAACTTAGAATATTTATCTACCAATTCAGGTTGAAAGCAGGGGCTCAGCCTCATCAGAACTTTTGTCTTAAAAGAGAGCTAGGCTTGATGTTGAGGTAGCTGAGCTGAAATTTCTTGGGAAAACTTATTTTGAATCTTGCAGGGAAGCCAGAGCTCCTTGTAAATTAATGGAATGGTATTAAATAATGCATAATGTGATGATAGCCTAGCTTGGACTTCACCTGTACAGAAGATGGAAGCTCCTTTGGTTGATTTTTAACTTGGCTAAAAAGGTTAAAGGGGTCAAAACTGGAATGCCAAGTTCATTGCTCCAGCCAGCTCAGAGAAGGGCTAACCCCGTGAGATGACTTCCTCTTGCTGGAGAAAGCAGTAATCAGGGGGTCAAGCGGAGGTTTTTATCAAGGCTGAGCCACCTACTGGTCTCATTTCAAATTCCCAAGGAAGGCTTCGGTTTGGGGCTAATGCTGGATGCATCTGATGCAATGTCCCTGCTGAGACAATAGAGGCTAACCCCAAGAAAAAGAGAGAGGGAGAGAAGAAAGAGAGTGAATTGAGAAGAGAAAATAGGAAGAAGAGAGAGGAAAAGAGGGAGGAAGGAAGGAAGATGAGAGAGAGATTTGTGGGAGGGGAGGAGGAGAAGGAAGGGGAAAGACCAAAAGCAAGAGAAGACCAAAAAATGTAAAAAACAAAAACAAAATAAGAAGGAAAAGGGAAAGAAAGGACTGAGGCAAGAAGAGAAATAGAAACGAAGGAAAGGAGGAATGGAATAGAATAGGCTGAAAAAAATGCAAGGGCAAGAAGATAGAACATAAAGAGGACAGAGGAGAGGAAAGAAAAGAAGGCAAAGCTGGAGGAATGACCAAGAAGAAGACCAAAAGAAGAAACCACAAAACCAAATACAGATTTCAGAGTTGAAATTTACAGGGAGAGCTCAGGCTTCTTTCCAGCTGCACACACACCATGATATTGCAGCAAGTTTATCCTGTGGCGTGACTCATCTCCATCCCATCTTCTTCCTGTGCTCTCACTCTTCCTGCTATAAAGAACTCCATAGGTTACTGTGAAATAATGCAAGCTAAAGCTTGCATTAGATGGAAATGTGCTCTTTGATACAGTGAAGAAAGGCTGCTTATAAAGTCCCGAATAAAAAGTATTTTGTTTATTCTTAACAAGATATTGTTGGAAGAGGAAAAAAGAATAAAATACTTACCTTAGAAAGCTCTTTCTCGAACTTCTTGGAGATAGTTTGAGCTATGATTTCCAAGTGTTCCACTCTCTCCACAGGAAAGGTGGTGTCTGGCAGGATAACGGAGCACTGGCAGGTCCCACGGTCATCCTTGGAGCCGGTGAAATTGGAAAATGACTGTAAATAAAAATAAGTTCAACATCAGTAATAAGCCAGGAAATGAGCCTTTGGCAAGGGGAGTGACAGAAACTGGCTTGTCAAAAGAGTGCTCAGAGGCAAGCGAGTGGAGTTCAATACATAAATGAATGGAAAAAAGCTGCTGCCATGTCTCCCAAGTGTAGCTCAGTGTTCAGCCACCTCTCCACCTGTTAAGCAAACCGTATCATTCTCCTTTCTGGAAGAGTCTTTAAGGAAACTACTACTGTCCCCATGTAAGGAAAAAGAAATAAAGAAGTGATGAGAGGAATTCCCTGGTGGCACAGTGGTTAAGAATCCGCCTGCCGATGCAGGGGACACGGGTTCGAGCCCTGGTCCAGGAAGATCCCACGTGCTGCGGAGCAACTAAGCCCGTGCGCCACAACTACTGAGCCTGTGCTCTGGAGCCCGCAAGCCACAACTACTGAAGCCCGCACGCCTAGAGCCCATGTTCCGCAACAAGAGAAGCCACCGCAATGAGAAGCCCACACACCGCCACGAAGAGTAGCCCCCACTCGCCACAACTAGAGAAAGCCCACGCGCAGCAACGAAGACCCAACGCAGCCAAAAAATATAAATAAATAAATAAATAAATTTATTAAAAAAAAAAGAAGATGCAATGAGAGTCCTAAGTTGGCAATTCTACCACTTACTGGACCTGAATTCTCTTTAAGTCTCTGTTTCCTCATCTGTCAAATAGAGATAACCTGCTTCACAGGGTGGTTCCCAAGAGGAACCAAGTAATGTAAACCAAGTCCCTGGCACATGGTAAGTGATCAGTAAATGTCACTCTCCTTTTCCTTCTACACCCTCATTTTCTTTTCCACACTTCTACCCCAGCCCCAACCCAACGCCTTTCAGGAAAGTGAGGAAAACATCAAGGATGTGGGTTACAGTGAAGCTATGCAACGCAAATTCACATCCTCTCTTCACCTGGGAAAGTGTATAATTAACATCCTTCAAAATGGCAACAAACCAGCCATTTGTTAAAAACTGAGCAATGTATGAGGGTGAAGATTTTGTGCAAATTCTTTTTAAGTTTTCCAGCTTATCACTTGCAGAAAAGTCATTTTAAAATATTTGATGTTTCTCTAATATATTCAGGCTCACACTTTGGTGCCACTGCATATTTTAAAATGACAGGTTTGAAAGATCCTGTTTTTCTTTTGTCCCCTTTGAACTTCCCCAAGGGGATCCCGGCACAATTAACATTTTTTTATTACTACAATTGCCTTACAGAGTAACTCTTGGCAGCCGGCTGACTGTGCCTTTCAATGATCTTCTCTGATGGCCAGCCTAAAACTCACCTGTGGAACATCAGCCCGAGGGTCTCTTTATGAAACTACCAAGGGGAGAGCGATGGTTTTCAGAGTTTGAAGAAATGCAGGCTACACTTCTCAATATTTCAGAGGTCAGCTGGCTGAAGCTGAGGTTGTGTGCTCTGTGATTTAATGTCTACCACCTTCCCTGATTCCTGAACAAGCTGGACGTGGATGCTTCTATAATCAAGATCTAGTCCATCAGTGACCTCTGAACCAATTAATTCAGGCTTTCGCAGCCAAATTGCTTGTTATTTTGACCTAATCTTCTATAAGATGAACAAATACATATATATATATATTTGTACCCAGAATTCTCTATGCCACGTTAATTCTTGACATTGGCCTCAACTTTCTTTGCCAATCACACCCCATACCTGCAAAAACTGGGGAGTAAGGAGGAGGGACAAGCAGGTTTATGCTGAACACTGGGGGGTGGGAGGAGGGTAAGGGAAGGGTCTTTGCCAGGGACAAATAAAGACTAGACAAGCCACACCAGGAGCCTGTCAGAGAGCAGCTTCCCTGGGAACCAGCTTTATCACTCCCACGGAAAGTAGAAAGACTCTAGCTCAAGCGTGCCAAGGCTTTTGCAGGAGGACCTGTCCATGCCATCATGGACTTTTGAAGAAATAGCTTATTATAATAACTGTCTACCAAAAAAAAAACGGTCTTGCATCACATTTTGACAAGGGGAGGTCAATTCGCTGCACAAGACAGGGTTGGACCATTCTGAGAGTTCTTGAAAAAGCTCTGTCAACTCCATAAACAGTAGAGATCATCAAGCAGTCTCTAGACCATCAACTAGAAACTACCAGCTCACAACGTTTTCATCCTGAAGTTCACCTGAAAGGCAGGCAGATAATTATGAGACCTGCTGATAGCCATCCCACTGTCTGGTACTGAACCTCTCTGTCCTAGCACAGTGGACTTCCCACCTTCCATCCTGCTTACCATCAGCCCAGCGTGCTCAGCTGACATCAAAATGGTCCATAAGTTTGATCAGTGTTTCCCATTAGAGATATTTCTGTTCCTCGCATTCAAAGACCATGAAACTAATGGTGATGGGTCTCTTTCTGTGGCAAATGCTTAATCTCTATGTGAGTGTAACACGGGGGGATGGGAGACAAAAAGAAGCACTTGTCCCCTTGGCCTTTGGAAGGGTATGTGATCCCCCTGTGGACCCCACAGACACCTTACACTGATCGGTTCTCACTCGGCCTGTGTTCAATTCACATTTACTGGTGTCTACAGCTTGCCAGGCTCTGGTCTGGAGCCGGACAAATAAGAGACAAATAAGGAGACAAATAAGACCCACTTCCGGCCCAGTGAATCAGGCCCCTTGTCATTATGAAAGCCTTAGTGTCTTTTTCCTCAACAAGCCCTTTAGCCTGATGACAAAAGCATGTGACTCGAGGTTCTGACTCTGCCAGTTGCTGTGTGAGGCGAAGCACCGAGCCTTTTCTTGCCTGTGAGTTGAGGACCGTGATAGCAGCTCCCCTCTTTGGAGGGCGACGCCTGAGGCTGGCGGAGTGCTCTGAGCACTCCAGCGAAGGTGCGACTCACATTCGTGACCTCAGGTTGCAATTGGTTCTAATTAGCAGCCAAGTCTAAGTGCCTGTAAAGATTCAAGGCATAAAATAATGGTACTCAACATTTTCAAAGTACAGAAAATGATATGTTTGGAACTTGCTCAATGACAGTTATAAAGGGGTTTTCCACCACTTTCCAAAGAGCTCATCAAGCCGCCCTAGAAAACTGGGTTTATAGCGGAAGTGACACCTAGCTCGCTATAAAAAAGAAGTTGGAGTCGTGATACTAACTCACCAGAGGGAGATAAGTAAACCAGGAAGGAAATTCAAAACTCTAAGTATAATTTAACTACCATTCCTTATCTACTTTTAAATATTTATCTTCTTACCAACCAACAGACACTTTGGGTTTCTCTGTTTCTTGACCTATATTTTCTTTTCTGTTATTTTAGCTGATCACCTTAGCTAAAAGCTGGTTTCGGATTGGTGATAAAACCTCAAAATATACTATTAATTTTCATTTTAATTTTTTTTAAAAAATGCTAACCAGTTCTCATTGTCCCCGGAAGTCATTTAGTACAATGGAATAAAATGATATGTCTGATTTCTGGCTACAAAGAACCTTGGTGCATATTCATGATTCCCAAACCATTCTCTTCTTCAAAATTAGCACTTTAAATCATACTCTCTGAAAATATAGAAAGCTGCATGGAGAGAGATGGTGAAGAGCGTGAACAACTAAGTTTGAGCCGTATCACTGACTAGTTTATTGACTTTAAGCCAATGACTTCATCTCACTAAGCCTCAGTTTTCACATCTCTAAAATGGGACAATTAATTGTACTTACCTCTGAGGTTAAATAGGATAATATATATTATGCACTTAACGTAGTCCTGACATTTATAAGGTACTCAGTAAACATTGTTACTGCCATTTCTGAGCCCTCTCCAAACCATTTCATTTCATAATTGACAAATTTTCATTGCCTTTGAGGTTCTGGTGGTGAAAGGAAAACAGAAGTCTTTTCCTCCTCTTTTCCCGTTGGCCCTTCCATTCAGATGATCCTATAAACAGCGACCTGCCCTGTGAGTAAAGATCACAGAAGTGCAGAGGACAGCCTCGGGGGGAGTTAAGACTCCCCCACCCCAAATCACACCTTAGCAAGGAAAGCCTAGGTTTTGCAGAGCAGGACTCCTACAGAGAGGCCTGGAGCTGATGGAGGGAGGAACTGCTTCCAGCGCCCTAACTTCTTACCCCTCCTTCCCTTTCTTCAAAGGAGAAGGGAAAGTGCCTCCTTCCTTTTCTTCAAAGGAGATCCAAAGAGGGCTCAACCCCTAAAGAACGAGGCTCACTGCACGTTCTAGAGATGTGGGCTAGCTGGACCAGTCCCTTTCTAGTGCATACTTTGTTTTTCATTCGTTTGTTTGTTTGTCTTGTTTGTTGCTACTGCT
The DNA here is from genome assembly GCF_002837175.3 of Physeter macrocephalus. Classification (NCBI taxonomy): domain Eukaryota; kingdom Metazoa; phylum Chordata; class Mammalia; order Artiodactyla; family Physeteridae; genus Physeter; species Physeter macrocephalus. Next base: position 26,924,077 of record NC_041226.1, on the reverse strand, counting down.
ATTGTCATTTTGAGCTGGAAATGGCTCTTAAGATTCCTTATAAGAAAGACTGAAAAGAGCTAACACTCCTCCAGGGAACTATGCATGTGTAACAGCACTTTCCCAAAGACCAGGGATCTCTCCCCCTCCTCCTGTCACCCATTTCCCTTACAAACAGGCTCAGAGAAACTGTCAGGTCTCCAACCAAAGCACTGTGGGTCCCTGACAGCCGCAAATCAATTAGACAAACTTTTCTGGAGCTTCTACTGGCAGGGCTCATCCCCTAACAGCTGGTATCTGGGAGAGAACCCAGGCATCTTCATTTTCTTTAGTCCCCTCCACCCCGCCCCGATTCTAAAGTGCAAGCCAGGTTTGAGAACCTCTTGAAAGCTTAGATTCTTTCCCTAAAGCCCCCAGCCGGAGAACCGAAAGGCTGTCTCTCCTGCTAGCAATTTAATTATTTTACCCAGGTTTTAATTCATTTGCAGGGCACCTACAATTAACAAAGGGAGTCGTAACTCTGCTCGAGTGTTCAGGCCTAGCCATCCGTGAAATTATATTAAGTTCCCCAAAAAGCCAGAGGAAGGGAAGGAACGCAGCTATCAGACTCTGGGACATCCTCACCTGGGACTCGGAGCCAGAGCTGGACCAGCCAGAGCCAGAGGTGAGGCTGGAGGCGGTGGTGGGGAAGTGGGTAGTGGTGGTGGCAGCATCTGAGTGGAGGAGGCACAGAAGGCCCAGCAGGCAGGGGAGGCCCGGCTTCATCTTGTGCTCTAGGCTGGAGCCACTAGCTGCTGCAGGAGCTCCAGGGCTTCTTATAGTGCCCAGTGGGGATTTCCCCCCGGGCCAGTTTGCAGGGAAAGAGGAAGCTGCCAGAGAGCACGTGACCACCCAGGAAGGTGAGGACAGCCGGGAACTTGAGTCACCTGCACCTCTGGTCCTGAGCCCCACTCCTCTGCCAGCTGCCCTTAAATCTGGGTATCTCCTACCAAATCTTAGCTCAAATGCTCTTTCTCAAGCCCAATGTCTGGTTTCCGACTTGACGCTTCCTTGAAACAGATGGGATGAAAGTAGTCTTTGTGGATGAAAAGAGCTTGGGGACCCCAGGAAGGAAAAGTGAGCCTCAATCTTTTGCCCAGAAGCCATCTCTATTTGTCTCCTGCCCCCCATGGTCCTGAATGCTGCTTTCCAGGGAAAGCTAGGGAACTCCATCTAGAGACTGTGACTCTCCCCAGGGGATTCCCTCTTCACAGGCTACCGCGCAGGCTGTCTCTGACCACTCCCTTGCAGTGTCTGCTTCCAGACAGAGTTATCTCAACAGCCCCACTCAGAAGGAGACCAGCCATGCGTCTGCCCTGGGACTTCAGTCGGGGCTCTGCGCTATCAATCACTTGGCCCTGTGAGCTTGACAGAGGAGAAAGAACCCAAGCAGGAGGCTGCCCCAGACCCAGTTCGGGAGGCCCATGGTTGAACAGTTTCTTTCTCCAGAAGGTTCTCTCTTGCCCTCCTTATCCCAGACCCTGTTGTGAGCTGGTTACGCATTCAATAGCTCAAGGTGTATTCCTGAAACTGAGAAATAGGGGTGGTCTTCAGGCCCATTTACACCCCTCCACCATTTCACACACCTCTGTGACCTCTGCCTTCCTCCCTGCAGGGGAAAAAGGGTGTTGGCCTGAATATTCAAAACCAGCTCTCTCATTTAGTCAGTGGCCTTAGGCAAATCACTGAGCCCCCTAGTGTTATAACAATTCCTAAATCATTAGAATTAAATGAAATATTGTATAAGAAGTTGCTTATAAGCTTTTAAGTGCTATATAAATGTCAGATTTTGTGTGTGTGCTCTTTTGGTTTTATTTTTAATTTCCTAAAGCCCGGCTCAATATGGAAGGTGTTTGGGTTCGAAACAGGGAAAGAAGGTTCCTCCCCTTCACTGTCCCCACCCCCAGGCCAGGAGCAGTTCGGAAGACCTGGTCTGAAGGGTTCTTGCACCTCACGGGCTGCACAAACTCTCAGAGTGAGAAGCAGGGTCTTAAACCCTTAGTACATTATTCAGATACAGGGGAGGGGACGGGCAGGAAAAATACGAATGAATGAATAGAGAGTGAGGGAAGGAAAAGAGACAGAGAGAGAAAGGGGGAAAGGACAAGCCTCTCTTTGTCTGGTGTACCCAAGGTGCCCTGGGGTACACCCTGGTCCAGCGCCCCACGCAGCCCCCAGACCCCAAGCGCTGAGTTGGACACCTCACCTACACCAGTGCCCCCAACTTTAGGGTCCACACCCCCCCCCATCCAGTCTGTCATTGTTGCCTCCTCATTGAAATACACCTGACCAGCCGCACAGGGTGCCTTCTCAGGCCAACTTTATACCCACATTCACGTGGACGTGGTGATAGGCAGTTAGAGCAGGCCCAGGAAGGTCAGGAGCATTTTCCCAGAAGCTTTCTGGAAGCAACAGGATCTGCTTAATTTATCTGCTCTAAGGCAATGTGCAATGAAGACTGAGGTCATGGACAGGGGATCCATGGCCATCTGTTAGGGGATAGGAAGAGTTTTTTTTTTTTTCTTTTTTTTATTGAAGTATAGTTGGTACAATGCTGTGTTAGTTTCAGCTGTACAGCAGAGTGGTTCAAATTTTTATATATGTGTATACATATATATGTGTGTGTATATATGTATATTCTTTTTCAGATTCTTTTCCATTATAGATTATTACAAGATATTGAATATAGCTCCCTACTGCTATACAGTAGGTCCCTGTTCTTTATCTGTTTTATATATAGTAGTATATATATGTTAGTCCAAAATTCCTAATTTATATAATTAAGAGGAGTATTTCGAAGCCCCTACCTCTCATATTCTGCCCTATAGTGGGTTGTCAGATTTAGCAAACAAAAATACAGGACATCCAGTCCAAATGAATTTCTAAAAAGTAACGAATCATTTTTTAGTATAGGTATGTCCCATACAATATATTTGGGACCTACCTATGCTAAAATAATTATAGGCTGTTTATTTAACAGTTGCATTGAACCAGATATCTTGTGCTTTGTTTGGGAACCTGACCGCTGAAGGCTGCTCGCTCCACCTGGGCAGGGCCTCCTGGGAAAGGATGTGAGCTGTGAAACTCACTGTTCCCTACCGAAGCAATTCAGCTTCGGCCTCTTTGGCAGAATGGTCTAGCCACTGAGACGTCTGACCCAAGACAGGAAAAGCGGATGGCATGTGTGAGAGTGGAAATTGGTGAACTGAACCCATTATCCTGAGATTAAACACTATAAACTGCGAATAGAGGGAGGAAAGCTTCCTCTACTTCCCATCGTGGTTTCCCTCTTCCTCCTGCTTCCCACCAAAGCAAAGGGCAAAATCTCTTCTCATTTGCTTGTAGCCTCTGTCTGTGGGTATAATGAGCTTTCCTTGCTCCTTTTTTCAAGGAACATGTCAGTGCCCTTGTCAAAAAAATAAAAACTCTCATTAACAATGGCAGCCCGTAGTCATGACTACTTTTAGAGCCCTCTGTGACCAATCCTTTAGGAGACACCTTTCCAGAGGGGCTGCAGTCCTGCAGGAATGAGGCAGAAATTCTCTCAAACGCGAGTGTGCCCTAGGCAGGAAGATACTCCCCCTCCCCCTCCCCCCCACCTCCCCGACACTGCGCTCACAAGCTGCTTTGTTCCTGTGTGCCTCCATAGTTTTCAGATTCTGTACTATTTGGTAGCAGCAAATGCACAAAAGCATTGGTGATGACTCAGTAATGAGATTATTAATAATAAGAGTTTGATCAGCTCCTCTGCAAATACCTTTGTCCAAAGAAACAACAAGCCTCCTGGTTATTTGAAAGCCTGAAAGACAGGAAGAAATTATCAGCACTGCAAAGCAAGCAGTGTATTATTTATAAAAATTTGTTCCGACAATGGGCTGCTTCTAGAGGAAGAGGTCACTGAAATTCACTTGAGTAACACTGCACTCTTCACTGACAGCTTGAAGGAAAGTTTCTGTGTGTGCATTTCATTAGGGGAATTTCCTAAAGCTGTACTTTTTGACCAGTTGCAACACGCAGGAAAAAATAATCATATAGATAAAGACTTAATTTAATCCCCCTGTCATTAAAAAGCAATGCCAAACATACCATGGTACTTTCAGAAGACAGTATCTTTAGTGTAGCTGGTCTATAAAAAGACAATAGAGGCCAGTTTAGTCAACAGACTGACTACAGAGGTTGTGCTGGGGTGACCCTTTCCGTGTCTGTTGACCTCCAGACAAGGAGGTCTGGAGGTTGGAGCTGGAAGTGTTCCCCACTTCCAACAACACTAGAATCGCTATTAGCAATACTAGAAATGATGTGTAAAAATAATAATCAACTGACATCATTCATATACTCCGGAAAGAAGGTTAATGATGTGTATGAGGCCTTCATTAACAATGTGTATCAGGCCCCACTCTGTACAAAGTATCAGGCCCTATGAAGACTTAAAAAGAAGGAAGAAAGCATAATTATTGCTAATAAAAATGTCTGGTCACTCAGGGGAGGCAGGCCACTTCAGAGAATATCCTAGGAATGAAAACAACAAATTGGACTCAAAGCCAATGACATGAATACTGAGGAATGACCAGATGGATGATGGGGACCAGTCTGAGTGAGCTGATGTGGGAAGAATTCACCAGGTGTTGAGCTTCTTAAGGATGGAGACAAAGGCCTTGTTAGTTTTGAATCGCAGCACCAGGCCCAGTGCTTGGTACTTGGTGCCCAATAGACATTTGTACACTGAAGGGACATATTTAATAAATATATGAGTGAATGAATGAATGAGTCGAATGAGTTGATTCAAGAAGAATTGTGAAAAATTAAAATTATTGGAGAAAAGGGAGTGAGTTCCCAGCAAGAGAAATTACATGAGTACAAGAACTCAGGCAACCTGAATTCTCTCCAAGGTCATGATGCTGGCCATGCCCCTGTAATTTCACGTGGCCACCCTAGCAACTCATCCTCAGATCAGAATTCCTAAGGTTGCTCCTCGGCCTGACCCAAACCCCCAAACACTCTAATTCCCTAAGTATATCCTGTATCAGGAACTACACAGACTTAGCCATCCAATCATGGTTCAGAGAATTCCAACTCCAAAATACAGAATTTTCAACCAAATACTTATGTTTTTAATCTGCAGCAAAATCATCGACGTTGACTGAATGCAGAGCCAAGCTAGTCAAAAGCGCAACTGATGGAAACCAGGGCAAAGTTCTGTGCAAATGCTGAAAAGCAAAAACAACAACCAAAAAAATGTGTTGAAAGTCAACATATGCTAATTTTTTAGGAAAAAGAGAAACCCTACATCCTCTAAGATGAAGCGTGGACTAATGAGCCACAAGTGTGCTCAAAACTATTTCCCTTAGGATTGTCCGTGTACAGTCAGGAAACATCTGCCACCGTAAGGGGCCAATGGACTCAGGAAGCACCAGACCCCAGGCTTATCTCCGGACCCCTCTGGAGAGACTCTGCCCAGAGACTTGGGACCAAGGAGTGCCACATAAACTCCTCTTGCTGTTTCCTGACCACTGCCTTCACTTCAACCCAACAGCAGCACCTGAGTTTCCCACACCAGTTGGATATTGTAAATCACCCAGTCACCCTCAAAGGGCCAGATGAGTTGATTTCCCCAACCAGAGGTGAAGGTGCATCCTCCTCTTGCTTACCTGCCCCACTGCAGAAGCTCTGCTTGCCTCACATCCAAACCATCTGAGTTAACGATACCAGCTGTCTCAGCAAGGCCCGTTTTCCCCAGCGTTACTTGCACATGTTCAGCCTCATGCACCTCTCATGGTGAGAAAGAAGCACACTTTCTGCACCTAAGAGGAGTTGTCACCTTGAAATTCTAAGTGTGACCCCTGCTACTCCTGCAGCATTTTCAGATTTAGTCTCGTCTTTTATTTTTCTGCTTCCATTACTTCCCTGCCTGAATCTTCTCAAACCCTACAAATGCCAAGCCCAAGCTAGGTGTCAGGATTCTGCACTTAGAGACAGGTCCATGTAGTGAAAAAGGCAAAGAGACTAAAATACTGAGCAAAACTATCGGATCTACCAACTTTCTAGCTGAGTGACTTTGGACATGTAAGCGCAGCAGGACACGTCAAGCCTGAGTTTTCCAATAAAGTAGCCACTAGACACGTGTGTCTATTGACCAGTTGAAATGTGGCTGATCCAGACATAAGTGTGTTATAACTATAAAGTACATACTGAATTTCAAAGACTTAGTATAAAAGAAAAGAATGTAAAATACCTCATTAGTAATTTTTATATTGATCACCTGTTGTAATGGTAATATTTTGGATTTATTGAATTTAATAAAATATTCTAATTAATTTTACCTGTCTCTTTTTTATTTCTTTAATGTAGCTCCTAGAAAAAATTTGATGACTTGTGGGGCTTACATTAAATTTCTATTGCTATGATGGAGAAGCTTCTAAAGGTTACAGAAATGTCAGAAGTTGTACCATTTGGCCCTTCCCACTGATAAGAGGTTAGCTAAGCAGGTGGGTTGCTGTCATTAGATTTCAAATTTAACATTTCTTCATAAGTGTTAAATGTTACAGACATTCTCTCTAAAGAGCCTCAACATGAAATTATAGATTTTTTTCTTTATCTTAAAATGCTTATCATGTAAGATAAAGGAAAAATATTGGAGAGCTATTTGGGACAAAATGAGGGAATCATGTTAAGAATTACCTTTACAAGAATAGTCACATGGAGGCTTCTCTGGTGGTGCAGTGGTTAAGAATCCGCCTACCAATGCAGGGGACATGGGTTTGAGCCCTGGTCCGGGAAGATCCCACATGCCACAGAGCAACTAAGCCTGTGCACCACAACTACTGAGCCTGCACTCTAGAGCCCATGAGCCACAACTACTGAGCCCACGTGCCACAACTACTGAAGCCCACGTACCTAGAGCCTGTGCTCCACAACAAGAGAAACCACTGCAATGAGAAGCCCGCGCACTGCAACGAAGACCCAACGCAGCCAAAAACTGATTAATTAATTAAGAAATGTCACATGGCATTTTACTTGAGCCCACATTTTTAAAAACCAAGAAATTTCACATAAATTCCTATGTTTGGAGTTCCTTTGAGGGCAAAAGAAAGTTCTGGTGACAGCAGACTTACAATCCCTGTATCAGTGAGCTGGAGCTGGGAAGCAGCTGCCCCTTTAAACCACACGCCTATTCCCCATTTGGCCATGTTCCTATCATTCACACCTGGTCTATTTCCTTTATGTGCATGACCTATCTAGGCTTTATAGGACTTTCGGATATGCAATTATTGTTCTAATGGTCTCAGATTTGAAAAACCTGCTTTTCAGAGGCAAAGAACATTTCCTCAAAAAAAAAAAAGAAAAAGAATGTGGCAATTTAGATATTGCATTTCCCCTATTTCATCAGAAGAACAGCATCATGTTAGAATGTATTACCAAGGATTACATGCCATATCACTAAACTTAGATTTATGAGTTTTGGAAAACTATCAGAACACAGTGAAACAAATTTTGAAACTGCAATTTAAATAGAACTAAATTTAATGAATCATAAAATGAAGCCATAGCCAAACATGTGCAGGAAATTCATGCAAATATGATCACAAAACTATCAAATAACCCAGGGTCATGTATGATCATTTAAACATAATTGAAGTTGGCTCTTGCCTTGTCCATCCTGAGCCTCACTTAACACTCCCTACCTAGCTCAGCTATGACTTATCCGCGAGTCTTGGCCCACGTGCGGCCCAGTACAAAATGAAAATGTGGGCCCCTTGTTCAAAAATGATTAAGAATTTTAAGGCAGTGATAGCAAAGCATAAAACCAAGTGCAAAACCTTTCTAAGTAGGGGGCCTTGTGGGACCGCACAGGTGGCATGCCCATGAAGCCAGCCCTGACTACAGCAAGGGACATCTAGCCAATTCTGGAGGGTTAAGAAAGTCTTCCTACGGGAAGTAAAATCCCAAAATGATACTTGAAACCTTATTTTCTAATCTGTACCACCTAAAAATGGACTTTGCAGCATCAGGATGGAAGAGGTACTCTTTGAACTCCCCCCGTTCCTATCAAGAGGTCTTTGGCAACCAGCAACTAGAACTTAAAGGCGCCAGCAATACTGTGATGAGAGGAACTGAGCCTTCTCTAATTTAATCTTGCTTTTAAGAATTTCCCACTCTGGTTGCTTATATAATGACACTTTACAGTTTCAACTTTTCTTATAGGATGTAAAGCTTAGAGTTAGAATGATGGTGACTTTGATGTCTTCATGAAAATTAATATTTAATGAAAAGCTTCCAAGATTATTTGAAAAATACGTAACATGTATAAAACATTAAGCTGAATTCTTTTTCAGTTTATTGCTTAGTTACAACCCTCCAGTGACCAGACCAACCATTACCAAATATAAGTAGTCTCTACATAATCTTGACCCTGCACCTCACCTCACCCACTTCTTTGGGCCAAACACATTGGTTATGCCATACCTGTGTTTAGTTAAGTTTTATTTTGTGTGTATAGGTATCTATAGGTGTGCATGTATGTTTGGTGTCACTTTGGGTCCTTAATGAGTTCCCAATTCTTCCATTCATAGAAGGGAGAGAAGAAGAATAATTCTTCTTAGTTAATAAAACTATTCATTCATTTATTTACTAATCTTTAATGAGTGTGTCCTATGTGTCAAGCACTGCTCTAGATGCCAGGTGATATAGTAAATAAAATTAAAATGTCTACCCTCATGGATCTAACAGTTTAATACAAGACAGGTAATAAAAAACATAAATAAGTAAAATATGTAGTGTGTTAGATGGTGTTAAGTGCAATGGAGAAAAAATACAGAAGGAAAAGGAAATAATGAGATCAGGGGTTGAGTGTAGGAAGGAGATATTTGAGTAAAAGTGCAAATGAGGTAGAAGAGGAAGACACAAGGCTGTCTGAGGGGACAGCATTCTAGGGAAAAGCAAATGCAAAACCACAAGGCAGGCATGTCACCTGGAATTGAATGATGCAGCCTGAAGGCCAGGCTGGCTGGCAAGGAATGAGGTGGAAGGGACCTGTCAGTGGTGTCAGAGGGAGTGCCATGTTGTGCTGGGCTTTTAAGACCATTACAAAGATGTTGGCTTTGTCTCTGGGTAAGTGGCAGCCATTAGAGGAGAGGAATGACATGATCTGATTTCTCTTTTAGCAGAATCACTCTGACTACTTGGTTGAGATCAGACTGTCCTGAGCCGATTGTGAGACTTCTGAGGTAATCCAGGCAGGAGACGATGGTGTACAGACCAGATTGACAGCAGTGGAGATGGTGAGCCGTGGTCATGTTCTGGATGAAACTTGATGTTAGAGATGAAAATATCTGCTGCGGGCTGTAAAAGAAAGAGAGGAGACTGATCCTGCAGTCTTTGGTCTTAGCAAATGGAAGAATGACGTTGGCATTAACTGGAATGGAGAAGACCACAGAAGGAGCATGTCTATAGGGGAAGTTCAGAGACTCACTTTGAGAATGTAAAGTTGGAGGTGTTTTTTTAGACATGCGAGTTGCAATATTGTGTAGGCAGTTGGATATAGAAGTCTGAAATTAAGAGCAGAGGTCCAGGCTTATAGAATTGTTGGCATATCAATAACATTTAAAACCATGGGACTTGGTGAAATCACCAATGAAGTGTTTATAGATTTCTTTTTTTTTTTAATGTCTGAGATCTAAGATCTAGAAGGCTCCAAGGTCAAAAGTCAGGGAGTTGTGGAGGTAACAGCCAAACCGATGGAGAAGAAGCTGCCTGTGAGGTCAGAAGAAAGCCGGGCAAGTGTGACATTGTTGAAGCCAAATGAAGAAAGAATTTCAAGAGGGAAAGAGCAACCAACTGTGTCAAATGACTCAAATGGGTCAAGCAAAATGAGAAGACTGAGAATTGATGATTGGACCTAGCAATGTGTGGGTCAGGGAGACCCTTGACAGAGCAGTTTCAACAGAGTGGTGGGCCTTGAAAGCATGATTGAGGACATTTAACAGACGGAGAAGAAAGAAACTGAAGTCACAAAGTACAGACAATTCAATCAAAGAGATTTGTTTAAAAGGGCACCAATAAAATATAAGGACCAAGTGAGATACCATGTGTGAAAGTGCTTTGGAATTATAAATGCACTATGTAAATGCTGGCTATGATTGTAAGAAGCTGAACCTTCTGTGTTCTAAGAATATGGCTTTCAAAATGTCAGCCAGACTGAAGCATTTCTGTGCCCAGTTAGAGCTTTAGCACCTCAGAAGATTGTGTTCTCACTACACCCATGGCTGTTCCAAGCAATCACTAAATCCTCAAAAAACATCAAAGTTCAAAGACAGTGATAAGCCTGGTCTACTCAACTCCCCTTCGCAATCTGGTTTTACAATCAGCCCACAAAGTACAGGATGAGGAAAAAGTCAAAGTTCTATACACAAAAGAAAGCTACAGATAGTCTTTAAGAAAAGAGGTCTTTGTTCTTCAGGGGTACAGAGCCTTGGAAAATTCCCAGATCAATCAACTCCTCTTGATTATGGCAACAAGATATTATAAAATGAGAAGTTTCCAGTAAGAGAAGTGCCCTCACCCACTGCTAATGAGAGACATGGCCCAGATGGTTATTGAAGGGCGTTGCGATTGTTCAAAATGAGCATCTACCCTGTTCCCAATTCAGGATGTCAAGTTAATACTTTATTCCTGGGGATATGGGCAAGGTGCACCATATGCCTGCAGGACTGGACCCATAGACTCCAGGCAGCATGTTTCACCTCAATTTTCTCCATCCCTTGGGGATGGCCAGCTGCAAGACTGCCCAGCTCAGAACATTCAGCATGAGAGGACCATGGGGTCACACCTGCAACAGTCAGATCTTAAAGCAACATGAGCTGAGGCTGAGGCGAAAAGACGGTCACCTACACTTTCCCTTTCCTATGCATCCATCCACCAATGCATTCACTCAACAGATGTGCCAGGCTATACACTCCAGGCCAGTAGAGTTCAATAGAGAGACGGTTCGAGTCACAAATGCAAAGCCTCATATGTGGTTTTAAATTTTCTAGTAGCGGCAGGAGTAAAAAAATACAAGTGAAATTAATATTAGTAATATATTTTATTTAATGCAGTATATCCTAGGTCTTATCATTCTAACATTTAAAAAAATTATGAACAAGAGTGTAAAATTATTTTGCATTTTTTTGTACTAAATTTTTGAAATCCCGTGTCTATTTTATAGTTGCAGCACATCTCAACTCAGAGTAGCCACATTTCAAGCACTCAGTAGCCACAAGTGGCCAGTGGTTACCATATTGGTCAGTACAGATCTAGTCACAGGGGATTCCACAGGGAAAAAAATCACAGATCTTGCCTTGGAGAAGCCTGCAGACTAGTAGGGGTGGACTTACACAAGTAAGCAGGCTATTAGAATTGTGCCAAAATAAAGGCCGCATGTTAGTGGGCTGCAGGAAAATAGCTCCTAATAGGATCTGAGTGGCGGGGTCAGAAAGACTACCCCAGGAAGTGAAGTCTTAGCTGAGCCCCCCAAAGTATGTAAGAATCGAAGAGAGAGAGAGGCAGGAAAGGGCACAGGAAATGCACTGAAGACAGAGGAGCATCATTTCCAAAGTTCTGGGAATAAGAGAGAACATGGCATATTCTGGAAACTGGAAGGCATTCATTATTGCCAGAAGTTGGAATCTGAGAAGGAGAACAAGAAAAAGCCCTCAAGGTAAGGAGGGACCAGACCACAAAAGGCTTTGTGAGCCATAGTGAGAAAGTTGGGCTTCCTCCTGATGGGGATGGTTGTCCTTAAAGAATTCTGAGTAGGGGTTCTTGGTTGACCCATTTTCTGAGTCCGTCTACTCCAAGCTCATCTTTTAAATTGAGGAACGGTTAGCCCATAGAGGTGAGGAGAGCTGCTTAGAGTTCCCAGCTGGCTGATGGCAGAACTGAGACCAGAACCCTGACTGTGACCTCAATCCCACAAGGTCCTTCCACTGCCCCACCTGCAGGACACAGGTGTGTCTGAGAAGAAATGGAAGTGTCATTGCTCCACACAGCAGGTAAGGTAACAGAGCCCATCGCACCAGACAGTGAGGCAAGAGGGTCAGGAACTAACCCCGGGGGGATGAAGAGGGGGAAATGTGATTGCCTAGGAAGGGTACTATCTCACCTGCTAAATTTCTGGGTGGCCAACTCTGGGTCCTGTTCACCTAGCTGAGCCCAGGCTTGGGGTAAAAGGAAAGTGTAAATGAGATCAGGGCCAGTAGCCAGGGCCTCTGCTGGCTGTACCTCCAGGCCACCTTGGGAAATGGCGTGAGTGAGGGCTGGCCCTGCCCAGAAAATCAGCAGGTGAGACAGCGGGTCTGGAATGTGCCCATGTTTGTTTTAATATAAAAACAGCATTTAAAATGGACACAAGGTAGCCAAACTAAGCACCTAGACAGCGGTATTCTACCCTCAATGTACCAGGAGTGTAGAAAGCCACAGGATAAATGTGCATCTTCCAGTGTGTCCATTTTAAATGTTGTTTTTATATTAAAACAAACAAGGGTACATTTTCGACTCACTATCTCACTTGCTGAATTTCTAGGCAGGGTCAGCCCTCACCCCATTTCTTGAGGTGGCCTGGAGTTACAGCCTGTGAGGTGGGGAAAGCTTATAAACCTGTTCTCAGGGTCAGAAATGTTAAGTGATTCCTCTAAAGACACCCAGGAATTTGGTGAAGAAGCCAAGTTTAGGACCCATGTCTTCTGGTTCCTTGTCCATCGGAGTAGAAATGGACAAGGAGAACTAACAACCCCATGGGAAGCTGATTCAAGGTCACAAACATCACCTCATAGCCTACTTGTTCCACCATTATGGCTTAATGCCTTTGGGTGTGGGTGTGTTTATAGCTCTATGGCTACCCTTTTCAGTGCAAATATTCCCAGGAAGGGTCTAATCTTAAAATATTATCCATTAACAGAAATTACATAAGATCAGGAATGGGACACAGAAAAGGTTGATGATGAGGGACCAGGATGAGAGCCCAAGAGGACATAACAGATTCTGAGGGGGTGATGGGAAGGCACAAAGGCTGGCTTTGCCCTCTTCAGTTTCCTGGAACCAGTCTGCATCCATAGAGCAAACATTTACTGAGCACCTAATATATACAAGGCACTATGCTACACTCTGTGAGAAACACAAAGAAGTATAAGGAATGTCTTCTGCTCACCCTGTCCTCAAAATTTAGTGTATTAATTCTCTATTGCTGTTAAAAATTAGCACAAAATTGGTTTAAAACAACACAGATTTATTGTCTTATAATTCTAGGTCAGATCTCACTGTGCTGAAATCAAAGGTGTTATCAGGGCTGAGCTCCCTTCTGTAGTATCCGTGTCCTTACCTTTTCCAGCTTCTAGAGGCTGCCTACATTCCTTGGCTCATATCCACCTCCTCTGTCTTTGGCCAGGAGTGTCTTGCCCACTTCACATTACTCTGACACTGACTCTTTTCTTTGCCTCCCTCCTCTATTTTTAAGGACAGGTGTGATTACATTGGGCTCACATGGATAATCCAAGATCACCTCCTCATCTCCAGGTCAGCAGATTAGGAACCATAATTCCATCCTCAACCCTAATTCCCCTTTGCCTTGTAACATAACGGTCAGTGTCCAGGGATTAGGACATAGACATTTTTGGTGGGTGAGGAGCATTACTCTCTCAACCACAGGGAGGTTAAACACTCAGATATAAAATTAATTCTAAATAAGGTAAGAACCACACAGATCATAGATGCCACAGAGTTCAAGAAGGGAAAGATCACTTCCTGCTGGGATCATCAAGAGGCTGTGTGATATGCAGGAGGTACCAGGATACTCCATGAGATGAAGGGCTTGATCTCTGTGATCCCACTCATCTGTCCAGTGCTAAAGCATTTTGTCCCACGGAAGCAACAGCAGCAAAAGCAGCAGGAGAGAGAAATGCCAAGCTGTGGCTGTGGCGCCTGGGGAAATCACAGGATCTCCACTGAGATGAGTTTTCAGGGACAGGTCATGGAGGGCTTGGATGCCCGGCCAACGAGTGAAGCTTTATCCCATAGGCTCTGGGCAGCAATTTAAGGCTGACTAAATAATGCATCCAGTGATGATGCAAGGAATATGGGGATACAGAGCGATGAGGCAAGAAGGGCAGCATTTTCAACAATCCAGACAGAGGTAAAAAGGGAGAGGATGAGGGTGATGGCAGTGGGGGGGCTAGAAAAAAGGCACAGACACATGGGCATCTCTCAGGCAGAATGAAGAGATGGGTGGGTTGTGGAGAGGTGGGCAAGGAGAGCAGCACGGTGGTGATGGGGGAGGACATTTCAGGAGCAGGAGTCTAAAGCGTGGGCAAGATCCCAGGAGGAAATTGTCCTCTGGCCGTGGAAAATCAGGATTCAGGAGTACTTGGAGGTATGGAAGGAATTAATATCTATGATCAAGAGCAATGTAATAAAGAGATGGGTGCAAGGATCCAACCCTGGGTAATATCCTATTTAGGGGTCTGGAGGAGGAAAGAAGCCACTAAAAGAGATGGAAGCAAACAGCCCCCACGGGTCTCACACACACACACACACACACACACACACACACACACACACACACCCTGGGAGCAAGGCTGCCCTTTGGCTTACAATGTTATTAAGATACAAGCACCTTATCAGAAGGGTGGTGCAGTAAATCACTACCAACCACAGTGCTTATCAGCAAGCAGCCTATCAAGTAATAGACAGTCAGTAGGGCCCTGAGAGGTGAGAACAGTGGGTCAGAGACAGAAGCTCCCAGCCTGGGGCTCTGCCCGGAAAAGAAAAGGGAGCACTTCCAGCTCCCTTTCTCCACCGGGCAAATCGGGAGTGCTGCCCTCACTTGGAGGGGGTTTCTGAGAGGACACACTAGGGGCTGAAGCCAGTTCTGAGAGTGTGGAGGCAGGGCCCCTTTCCTATGTCCCCACCAGGTGCTGTTTGTAACATCCTTTAGGCAACTGTGTGTGTCCATAGTCTCTGGCACAATGTCCCATGTGTAACAGACCTGCCGTGTTTGTTGTTTGCAAGCAGAGATGAAAGACCAGGACAGGGGCACTCAGAGGATTTCCCATCATGGTATTTCTCCACACAAACCCAGGCTATGGTGCAAGCAGACTTACCATGTTGTCCCCTTATACGGAACTCAAAATAAAGGTAAAATTAATGTGTTTTGCTACAGGTCAACATAGAGGTCACCCTTAAGGGTCAGGAGTGGTGACTGGGGTTGCACACAAGGGAGGCTTCTGAGGAGTGGGAATGCTCTGTTTCTTGGTCTGGGGCTGGTTACACGAGGAGGCTCTCTTGGTGAAAATTCATCAAACTGTGCTCTTATGGTTTGTGTGCTTTTCTGGATGTATATTACACATAGATGAAAGAGTTTGCTTTTCAAAAATGCTATTGTGGAAATGCCCTGTGCCCCTGAGTGGGAGGTCAGGAATGCTGTGCTAGGAAGAGGGGAAGTGATGCCAAAGAGAGGAAGAGATGCCCAGAAAGAAACCTTGGCCATCCTACAAGGGCCACACTGAGCTTTTCTCCAAGGAAGGGAATCTGGTTGATGGAGGAAACTGCCAACTGGGCAAGCTCACCATTCATGGTCAGGGGAACAGGCAGCTTTGGAGTTCCCTGCTTGTCATGTGAAGAAGGCACTACAGACTCCACAGTCATCAAGATGCTTGGTCTCAGTGCTGGTCAATTTTATGTGCCAACCTGGCTATGTTATGATGCTTAGTTTTTTGGTCAAATGTTCATCTAGGTGTTACTGGAAAGATTTTTTTTTTTAGATGTGATTAACATTTACAATCAGTTGACTTTTATCACTTCTCAGCCTTTTGGCCAAGATCATTTGTAGCAATTAGTTGACATTAGGTAAAGCAGATTATCCTCCATAATGTGGGTGGGCCGCATTCAATCAGTTGAAGGGCTTAAGAGCAAAGACTTGAGGTTTCCCTCAAAAGAAGAAATTCTGCCTCTAGACTGAAACATAGAAATTCTGCCTTGGGTTGACAAACTTCAGACTCAAGACTGCAACATCAATTCTTACTTGAATGTCCAGACTGCCCTACAGATTTTGGACTTGACATCTCCAACAGTGCTGTGAGCCAATTTATATAAATACTGGTTTATATAGTTCCTATTTATATTGGTCCACCCTATTGGTTCTGTTTCTCTGCAGGTCCCTGGCTAAGACAATTTCCAATAGGCTGTTCTCAGGGGTCTCAAAGCATCTTTCTCAGGCCTCCTCTGAGGGCAGAAAAGGTGGCAGCAGCATTTCCATTTGGGGGGCTGCAGCCTAAAGTGAGGGTCCTTTTTCTAAGGAAAAAGAAATCTACAGCCAGTCCAAGGATCTAAATGCCATTTTTGCCCTCTTCACTCTTAATTCAGCAAATGTCACAGGCACTCTCTGTTAGCACTGAAAAAAGGAAGTTCTGGGAGAAGAAAATATTGAGAGAAACCTACATGTTTCCAGTTTTTCCTGCTGGGGTTACTTATGTGATTTTTTCAGAGGGTCCCCAGAAACCCCAAATAAACAACCACATTCCTGCAGGTGTATCCAAACCCACGTAAACTCTGACCCAGTTAGATACAGCAGAGGAACTGGGTGAAACAAACACAATGTTTGTAGGGCTTTAATCTTCTCCAAACCCTGAAATATTGTTGAGATGTTTTATCTTCCATTGCACATGGAGAAGATAAAAAGCCATGATAAATGGTGTGCTCTCCAGGAGGGAATGCCATATATAAGGCAATACATAATTTCCTGCTTCTGGTACCGTTCGGGATAATCGTCGTGGTAACATGAAAACAGGAGGGATGTTAATTTAAGATTAAAGCACAATTATAAGCCCTGTCATACTATTAATTTCTTTTAAATGTTCCTCTGAATAATTCCACCTTTGAGAGATGGAATAAGCACACAATTAAAAACTGCATTAAATAAATGAATAACTGGGCTTCCCTGGTGGTGCAGTGGTTAAGAATCCACCTGCCAATGCAGGGGACACGGGTTCAAGCCCTGGTCCGGGAAGATCCCACATGCCGTGGAGCAACTAAGCCTGTGCTCCACACTACTGAGTCTGCACTCTAGAGCCTGCGAGTCATAACTACTGAGCCTACGTGCTACAACTACTGAAGCCTGTGTGCCTACAGCCAGAGATCCGCAACAAAAGAAGCCACCGCAATGAGACGCCTGCTCACTGCAACCAAGAGTAGCCCCCGATCACCACAATTAGAGAAAGCCCGTGTGTAGCAACGAAGACCCAATGCAGCCAAAAATAAATAAATTAAATAAATAAAATTTAAAAACCAAAAATGAATAACTAATTAATGAATAAAAGAACTCTGAAAATAAAATGGGCCATGCAAATTCTAAAAATTAATTTTAAGAGGCCAGATCCTAATCTTTCAGGTCTTTGAAGGAATTGCACTTGGATGCAGATAGATAACATCTCCCTCTAGATTTAGCTCTCAAAGAGCTGTGTTCTTTGTTCACACACTGCCCAGGGACAGATTTTGGTGCAGACACTGCAGGTGACTGAGCTGCATAATTGACCAACCTCAACACCTTCCCAATCCTAACACCATTGCCTCCTCCATAATGCCTGAAATTCTACACTTTCCTTTGTCCTCCAGCCAGAAATTCTACCAAGATGATTCTACCATTGATTATGAATTCCATTAGAAAATGCAAATACTCCTATAAAGCTGACAGGTGGATCATTCCTTAGCACATTGATATGAATCAATTTAATCAGATTGCTTTCCTCCCAACACCTAATGGAGGCCAACTTCTTGGAAGAGTGGGATGAGGGAGAAAGTAGTGGTCATTTCGTAAGAAACAGAAATAGTAGGTTGAGAAACCTACTATTGAGAGGTTGAGAACCACCCAGTTCAGGAGTGTTCTGGAACATCAGGGAAGGTGAGAGATAAGACGCCATGATAAGCCTCCATTACGTGTCCACAAGGAGTTAAGACTTGGATGAGCCATATGGATGAGGAAGGAAGGGAGGGTGCTATCACCCAAGCTTGTCTTCTATGTGCCAAATGAAGGTCATCATGATTATATGCATTTTACCAGTTGAGGAAACTGAGACTCTTGTTAATAACACAAGACCACACAGTAATGTAGTAAATGGGAGAGAAGAAATTACAGCCTTTTTCCATCTGACTCCAAAATCTATGCTCTTTCAACCATACCACACTTTCTCACAACAACTTAACAGTTAGATGTGATTATTCCCATTTTTTAAATGAGCAAATCAAGGCTTTTAGAGACTAAAGATGCAGAATCATTCAGTGTCTCCAGGTATGAAAACATCGGCTTGTGCAGTAACTGCAAATACTTTGGTTCCTCGTCCTGAGGGTTGGAATGGCAGGAGAGGAGGCTGAAATGTTGTCAGTGAGATTGCAAGAACCAGGGAAAACCACCAGTGCTGCCCACAGATATGAGTCAAGCTCAGATCCTCACTTCCAGTATCTAACAGGATGTCCTGACCTTAAACTAAGTCAAGGTGCCAAACCTGGGAGAGAGTGCAAGTCACACCTGAAAACATTGTTTTCACTTCACACCATTCTGCTCTAACGGCCATTGATAAGAGCTTCAATTAATAGCTCTGTTATCAGGGGGGAATAACCAACATAAAACCCTGCAGTTATTAAAATTATCACTTAAGTCTGGAAGAGGACTGGGAGATAACCCTTTTCTCAAGGTACCAGGAAGCATGAAAACACTGGGCTTGGGAAAGGTCTCTAACTCTTACCCAAGGAGCGTTCTCATGAGACCAACGGCAGACATCACAGAGGCCAGGGCCACCGGGGACCCTTGGACTCTGTGGCTCTCCACTCGCCTAGTAGGACCTCATGGGAAGCCCTCACAGGCTAGGAGCCTGCTAGCAGCCTGGCCTGAATGCCCACCTAGCAGAGCCTTCTCAGCTGGCCACCACCAGCCCCACCTAGTCCCTAGAGCCGTCCTACCACCAGCTCTGCCCCAGCTGGCCCCCCAATTCCAGCTCTTCCCCAGCTCCCCCTGTTCACTGACATCCTCCTCTTCTGGGGTCTCTACCACCCAAGCATCCCAGACCTGCTGGGGAAGAGGAGTTCCCAGCAGGATCACCTCTTTCTTCAATAGTCCCTGACCCCTCGCTCTCCCCCAACCTGTATCCATCTCCTCAGTCTCCTCTCCCTCCTAAAACTTTTCTGAAAAACTCACTCACAGTGCCCACTACTCCTCACAACTGGCATTTGTCATGCATGTTGCAAGGCTGGGGACTGCCTAGCTCCCACCCATTTCTCAAGTTCCCGCTATGTTCCAGGCATTGTGGGGTGCCAGGTATCCAGTAATGAACAAAAAAGCACCACCTTAGCCCTTGCAGTCAAAAGCCTTTGAAGGCAGGGCCAAGCTGTATTCATGTACATAATCCCAGCCCCTAGTAGGATACCTCATACACAATAGGTAATCAAACATCGATATTAAAGCTAAAGGGTATAATTACAGTTTACAGAGGTTTTTGATTACTGTCTTAAAATGCTTAAGTGTTAACAGCCAAAAGACAATCAATAAGTTTTCCATTATAGATAACATATTTACATGTTAATGAGAACAATTAATCCCTTAATCATCACTATTCTCCCTCCCTCCAAGTCCCCACACCCTAATGGTTAGGATTTCAGTTCCTGGAAGAGGGAGATATTTGAAGGAGAAGCCCCTCCAAACCACACTAATTATCAGTCTTCTATGCTAGGCACATAAAAACATAAAAAATAGGCCTTGGTTAGGCTCCCCCCACACACACATCAGTTAGCAGAGTGCCCTACTTTATGTTTTTTGGAAATCTGAAACATGTAGCCCAAAGCCAAATTCAGCCCACAGATTTTTTATGAGGCTCCACATTATTTCATAAAACTTGAATTTCACACGATGCCCGTCTCAGTGTGCCACAGACCTCACCATTCTCTTTTATTTACATCTGGCCCTAATCAACAGATTTACTTTACTTGCCTGGCCCTCACCCTCACCCCAAGGGCATTTGGATTTTTCATTCTTGATTAATATATAACTGTTTAAAAATAATTTGATGACCACAATAACCCCTTGAGCTAAGTAGGAGGTATTATTATTTTCCCCATTTTGTGGCTGAGGAACCTGAAGGTCAGGGAAGAAGTGAATGACTTTCCCATTTTCAATCACTGTTTTCTGTGGTCTATGTCAGTCTGGTTTGTGGGGTTTTGATAGGTCAGTAGCAATCACCAGTGACTGCCTCCAAGGCCGTGATGGCCTCTAGGGTCCAGGGATCCTTCAGGGGTTCTTAACCCGACCTCCATGTACCCCTAGACATTCTAGAGATGGGATTTCAAGGGTTCCATTGGTCTCTTAAAACAGCACACAATTTTTGTGGGCATACATACACTGGGGAAAGTGCCTATAGCTTTCATCAGCTCTCATGGAATATGTTAACAGCAGGGCGAGGTGACAACCTGATTGGCAATCTTTTCCTGGAGAAGATTTCTCTCCAACCCACAATGTGCAAAGCTACCTGGCAGGGCTAAGGGGGTCACTGGTGGTTTATAGTTAACCAAGTAAAAGGACCACAATCTTCTCTTGCCAGTAGTCCCTTGGATTATCTCTGAACTGGAGTAAGAGGGTAGCAGGGTGGAAGGATCTAGCTGGCCTTTATGAATGTCTCACCTGGAATGAGACTCAGGCCTTTCTGAATGATCTTCCACTAACAGAAACATGAAATATTCCCCAGGTAGGTGGATATAGTGTCTTAGCAAAATTGATCAAAACCAACAGAAGTTAAGGCACTGAAAATTCCCTAAAGATTGTGTGAGGGGGGCAAATCTAGAAGGCAAAAATGACTACACAATACAAATTCGATAAGCCTCACTGAAACTACCATACAAGGCCGTCTCCTCTTGCTGGAGCATCTCCCTAGATATTGCCCCATTTCTCATGCATGTAATATTCATGATCCAACTCCCTCTCCTCTACCTATCAAAACTGACTCCAAAGAAAGAATGTAAACTTGGCTCCACTAAAGTCTTAAGAACTAGTGGGGCTTAATAATGTCTTACTGTGCTTTTCCCCCACAGGCTTTGTTTTTTATGGGTAATGAAATATTAAGTCAAAGGAATAAACCCCTACCTGAGCAATTTCTGATATCAATCCACCAGTGAGACATATTTGTTGCCTTTGTAAGCATATCTGGACAAACATGAAAAAGTGCAGCCAAATAGAGAAGATCTGGACTTGGAGTCAGGAGAACAATTATCTTATATGTCAGGTTTTAATAAGTTTCCACTTAAAGAAAAGATGCCTTGTCTTTTAAAAGCAGAGAGAGGGAGAGATTCAAGATGGTGGAGTAGGTGGACGTGGAGTTCATCTCTCTCCACAGATGCGTCAAGAATACATCTGTAGATGCAACAATTTTCACAGAACACTGGCTGAAAACTAGCAGAAGACCTTGGACACCAGAAAGGACTATAAAGATCCCTGCATAACTGGGTAGGATGGAAAAAAAGAAGGGAGAAGGAGGAGGAGAGGAAGCAGGACAGGACCTGGACCCTGGGGTGGGGGAGCTGAAGCAGAGGAGATATTCCCGAATTTGGAGAAACCCTCTCTCCAGTGGGGAAATCGACTGGGACAGAAGGGAAGCATTTGAGGCTGTTGGAAGAGGATGAAGTGGCCGATCTGTGGCAGATGGGACAGAATGAGAAATACACAGATGGTCTGAACCACGGCCCTACGTGGCCCAGACTGAGACGTGTGTTCACAGGTATGCAAGGGGGCTGGGACCTGGTGTGTGGGGATTGGAGAACAGGCCCAGAGCAAGAACTGCTTTCAGCTGTGGGGAGACGGACTGGGGGATGGGAGGGAGGAAATCTGCAGCAGGGAATGCCTAAGGAGGAAGACTGGAACGCCATGGAAGCAGGCGCTACTGCTGAGTCACACACAGGGGTAGGAACCACTATTGTAGCCTCTCTCTCCCCACACACCGGCATCTGCCAACAACAATAAAAGAAGCCCACTCAAGTCTGGCTCTTGCGTGTCGGCTGCTGAACAATAAAAAAAAAGCCCCCTCAGAGCTGACTATCACGTGCCTTACGCCAGGCAACAGAAAAGGCCCTCACTAGGGCCGTATCTCCTGTGCCCTTGGCCACTGGCTTCCCTATGCCTTTGGCGCCGCTGGGGCTCCCATGATCCAGTTAGTCATACCACTTCGGCGCCTGGTCCTCACAGGGGCAGACCCAAGAGCTCCAAGGCAGCCTCAGGACCAGACTCCTGTGGGTGGACCACACACAGAGGTGGGGATAAAACCAACGCTGAACCCCAGGGATGGGGTGACTAAGGAAGAAGATCGAAAATCTTTCCATCAGCTATACAAGCTGCAGATAAATCCCATCTATGGAATATCTGAGTAGACAACAAGTGTTCCCACAACTGAAAACGGTCTAGCTCTGGCAGCTGTGGACTTTGAGGGGCAGCACACGCAGGAACTGGGCCAGATCAGAGTCTGAGGGGTCCCCACAGGGCCCACAGCAGGTCCAGAGACCAGCCCAGAGGTAGAGGAGAGCCTCTTGGGGAGGCGGAGGTGGGTTGTGGCTCACGGCATGTGCAAGAACACTTACATCAGAGATCCCAAGGAAACTAAATTATTACTACTAATTTTATTATATTTTGATTCATTCTGTTGCTGGTTCTGGCTTTTTTTCTTTTTTTTTTTAATTTCTTTTTCTTTATTTTTTGTTTGTTGCTGTTTTTTTTTTTTATTTAGTCTTTGGTATCTCTATGTTTTATAACATATATTTTATTTTTTATTTTATTTTTTATATATTTCTATTTTTACTTTGCTTTTCTGTTGTTCTGTGTTCGTTTCCCTTATTTTTTCTTTTCCTTTAATATATTTTCCTTCTCTATATATATTTTCATTTCCACTTTGCTTTTCTGTTGTCCTGTTTTTTCACTTTTTATTTTATTTTATACTATTTTATTTTCTTTTACTTTATTATTTTTTAATCATTTTTATCTATTTGTTCTGTTTCCTTGCTTTATTCTTCAGTTGGCACACTGCTTCGGTTTTGTTTTTAGGTTTTGTGTTTTTGTTAGTTTTAATCCTAATTGTTTGATTTTGTTTTTGAGTTCTTCTATTTGTCGGGATGTTCTCTTGCTTTTTCTTTTATTTGGCTCTGTTTTTGTTTCTTTTACATTTGTGTGTTTCCTCGTTTCTGTTTTTGTTTGTTTGATTTTGTTTTTACCATTTCTCCGGAGTTTTATCTTTTTTTTTCCCTTAATATATTTTCTATTTTTTTAAATATTCCTATTTCTACATTGCTTTTCTGTTGTTCTATCTTCTTTCCCCTTTCTCTTTTTCTTTTTTTTTTTTTAATCATTTTTGTCACTTTGTTTTGTTTCTTTGATTCATTCTTTAGTTGGCACTCTGCTTTGGTTTTGTTTTTTGGTTTTGTGTTTTTGTCAGCTTTCTTTTTAATTGTTTGATTTTGTTCTTGAGTTCTTCGGTTCGTCTGGTTGTTCTCTTGCTTTTTGAATTATTTGGGTGTGTTTTTGTTTCTTTTGTGTCTGTGTGTCTTGTTTCCGTTTCTGTTTGTTTGTTTTTACTTTTTACCATTTGTCTGGGGTTTTGTTAGTCTTTTTTTAAAAAATCCCCTTTATTGCTGGGACAAACAACTTGTGGGGTCTTGGTCCCTCAAACAGAAATTGGACCTGAGGCTCTGGGGTGGGAACATCGAGTCCAGGATGCTGTACCACTAGAGAATTCCCAACCCCAGGTAATATTAATTGCCAAGAGCTCTCATGGAGGCCACTATCTGAATCCAAGACCGAGCTCCATCCAACTACCAGCAACTCCCAGTGCTGGATGCCTCAGACCAAACAAAAAACAAGACAGGAACACAAACCCATCCATCAGCACACAGACTACCTAAAGTCATACTAAGCTCACAGACACACCAAAACAAACCACCTGACATGGCCATGCTCATCAGAGGGAAAAGACTCTGCTCCGCCACCAGAATGCAGGCACCAGTCCCTCCCATCAGGAAGCCTACACAAGCCACTGGACCAACCTCACCACTGGGGGCAGAGAACAGAAGCAAGAGGAACTATGACCCTGCAGCCTGGAAAAAAGAGATCTCATATACTGTACATCAGACAAAATGAGAAGACAGAGAAATATCTTACAAGCAAAGGAGCAAGATAAAAACCCACAAGGCCAAACAAGTGAAGAGGAAATAGGCAAACTACCTGAAAAAGAATTCAGAGTAATGATAATAAAGATGATCAAAAATCTTGGAAATAGAATAGAGAAAACAGAAGAAACATTTAACAAAGACCTAGAAGAACTAAAGAGCAAACCAACAGTAATGAACAGCACAATAATTGAAATTTAAAATACTCTAGAAGGAATCAATAGCAGAATAACTGGGGCAGAAGAACGGATAAGTGAGCTGGAAGGCAGAATGATGGAAATAACTGCCACAGAGTAGAATAAAAAAAAAGAATGCAAATAATGGGGGACAGTCTCAGAGACCTCTGGGACACCATTAAGTGCACCAACATTCGAATTATAGGCATTCCAGAAGAAGAAGTAAAAAAGAAAGGGTCTGAGAAAATATTTGAAGAGATTATAGTTGAAAACTTCCCCAACATGGGAAAGGAAAGAGTCAATCATGTCCAGGAAGTGCAGAGAGTCCCATACAGGATAAACCCAAGGAGAAACATGCAGAGACACATATTAATCAAAGAAACAAAAATTAAACACAAGAAAAAATATTAAAAGGCAGCAAGGGAAAAGCAACAAATAACACACAAGGGAATCCCCATAAGGTTAACAGCTGACCTTTCAGCAGAAACTCTACAGGCCAGAAGGAAGTGACAAGATATATTTAAAGTGATGAAAGGGAATAACCTGCAATCAAGATTACTCTACCCAGCAAGGATCTCATTCAGATTTGACAGAGAAATCAAAAGCTTTATAGACAAGCAAAAGTTGAGAAAATTCAGCACCACCAAACCAGCTTTACAACAGATGCTAAAGGAACTTCTCTAGATGGGAAACACAAGAGAAGAAAAAGACCCACAAAAAAAACCCTAAAACAATTAAGAAAATTGTAATAGGAACATACATATCAATAATTACCTTAAATGTAAATGGATTAAATGCCCCAACCAAAAGACACAGACTGGCTGGATGGGTAAAAAAAAACAAGACCCGTATATACGTTGTCAAAAAGAGACCCACTTCAGACCCAGAGACACATATAGACTGAAAGAGAGGGGATGGAAGAAGATATTCCATGCAAATGGAAATCACAAAAGAAAGCTGGAGTAGCAATACTCACATCAGGCAAAATAGACCTTAAAATAAAGACTATTAAAAGAGAAAAGGAAGGACACTATATAATGACCAAGGGATCAATCCAAGAACATATAACAATTGTAAGAATATATGCACCCAACATAGGAGCACTTCAATACATAAGGCAAATGCTAAGAGCCATAAAAGGGGAAATCGACAGTAACCCAATCATAGCAGGGATTTAACACCCAGTTACACCAATGAACAGATCATCCAAACAGAAAATAAATAATGAAACACAAACTTTAAATGATGCATTAGACCAGATGGACTTAATTGATATTTATAGGACACTCCATCCAAAAACAACAGAATACACTTGCTTCTCAAGTGCACATGGAACATTCTCCAGGATAGATCACAAATTAGGTCACAAATCAAGACTCGGTAAATTTAAGAAAACTGAATTCATGTTAAGTATCTTTTCCGACCACAACGCTGTGAGACCAGATATCAATTACAGGAAAAAAAAACTGTAAAAAACACAAACACATGAAGCTAAACAATACGCTACTAAACAACCAAGAGATCACTGAAGAAATCAAGGAGGAAGTCAAAAAATACCTAGAAACAAATGACAATGAAAACACACTGACCCAAAATCTATGGATGCAGCAAAAGCAGTTCTAAGAGAGAAGTTTATAGCAATGCAATCCTACCTCAAGAAACAATAAAAATCTCAAATAAAGAACCTAAACTTACACCTAAAACAATTAGGGAAAGAAGAACAAAAAATAAACCCAAAGTTAGCAGAAGGAAAGAAATCATAAAGATCAGATCAGAAATAAATGAAAAAGAAATGAATGAAACAATAGCAAAGATGAAAAAACCTAAAAAGCTGGTTCTTTGAGAAGATAAACAAAATTGATAAACCATCAGCAGGAAAAAGGGAGAAGACTCAAATCAACAGAATTAGAAATGAAAAAGGAGAAGTAACAACTGACACCACAGAAATACAAAAGATCATGAAAGACTACTACAAGCAACTCTATACCAATAAAATGGACAACCTGGAAGAAATGGACAAATTCTTGGAAAAGTACAACCTTCCAAGACTGAACCAGGGAGAAATAGAAAACATGATCAGATCAGAAATAAATGAAAAAGAAATGAATGAAACAATAGCAAAGATGAAAAAACCTAAAAAGCTGGTTCTTTGAGAAGATAAACAAAATTGATAAACCATCAGCAGGAAAAAGGGAGAAGACTCAAATCAACAGAATTAGAAATGAAAAAGGAGAAGTAACAACTGACACCACAGAAATACAAAAGATCATGAAAGACTACTACAAGCAACTCTATACCAATAAAATGGACAACCTGGAAGAAATGGACAAATTCTTGGAAAAGTACAACCTTCCAAGACTGAACCAGGGAGAAATAGAAAACATGATCAGACCAATCACAAGCACTGAAATTGAAACTGTGATTTAAAATCTTCCAACAAACAAAAGCCCAGGGCCAGATGGCTTCACAGGTGACTTCTATCAAACATTTAGAGGAGAGCTAACACCTGTCCTTCTCAAACTCTTCCAAAATATTGCAGAGGGAGGAACACTCCCATACTCATTCTACGAGGCCACCATCACCCTGATACCAAAACCAGAAAAAGATACTACACAAAAAGAAAATTACAGGCCAATATCACTGATGAATATAGATGCAAAAATCCTCAACAAAATACTAGCAAACAGAATCCAACAGCACATTAAAGGGATCATACACCATGATCAAGTGGGGTTTATCCCAGGAATGCAAGGATTCTTCAATATATGCAAATCAGTCACTGTGATACACCGCATTAACAAATTGTTGGATTAAAAACAATATGATAATCTCAGTAGATGCAGACAAAGCTTTTGACAAAATTCAACATCCATTTATGATAAAAACTCTCCAGAAAGTGGGCATAGAGGGAACATACCTCAACGTAATAAAAGCCATATATGACAAACCCACAGCCAACATCATTCTCAATGGTGAAAAACTGAAAGCATTTCCTCTAAGATTAGGAACAAGACAAGGGTGCCCACTCTCACCACTATTATTCAACATAGTTTTGGAAGTTTTAGCCACAGCAATCAGAGAAGAAAAAGAAATCAAAGGAATCCAAACAGGAAAAGAAGAAGTAAAACTGTTACTGTTTGCAGATGACATGATACTATACATAGAAAATCCTAAAGATGCCACCCTAAAACTACAAGAGCTAATCAATGAATTTGGTAAAGTAGCAGGATACAAAATTAATGAACAGAAATCTCTTGCATTCCTAGACTAACAATGAAAAATCAGAAAGAGAAATTAAGGAAACACTCCCATTTACCACTGCAACAAAAAGAGTAAAATACCTAGGAATAAATCTACCTAAGGAGGCAAAGGACCTGTAAGCAGAAAACTCTAAGACAATGATGAAAGAAATCAAAGACGATACAAACAGATGGAAATATATATCATGTTCTTGGATTGGAAGAATCAACATTGTGAAAATGACTATACTATCCAAAGCAATCTACAGTTTCAATGCAATCCCTATCAAATTACCACTGGCATTTTTCACAGAACTAGAAAAAAAATTTTTACAATTTTGTGTGGAAACACAAAAGACCCTGAATAGCCAATGCAATCCTGAGAAAGAAAAACAGAGCTGGAGGTATCAGGTTCCCTGACTTCAGACTATACTACAAAGCTACAGTAATCAAGACAGTATGGTACTGGCACAAAAACAGAAATATAGATCAATGGAACAGGATAGAAAGCCCAAAGATAAACCCACACACATATAGTCACCTTATCTTTGATAAAGGAGGCAAGGATATACAATGCAGAAAAGACAGCCTCTTCAATAAGTGGTTCTAGGAAAAACTGGACAGCTACATGTAAAAGAATGAAATTAGAATACTTCCTAATACCATACACAAAAATAAGCTTAAAATGGATTAAAGACCTAAATGTAAGGCCAGACACTATAAAACTCTTAGAGGGAAACATAGGGAAACACTCTATGACATAAATCACAGCAAGTTCTTTTTTGACGCACCTCCTAGGGTAATGGAAATAAAATCAAAAATAAACAAATGGGACCTCCTTAAACTTAAAAGGTTTTGCACAGCAAAGGAAACCATAAACAAGATGAAAAGAGAACCCTCTGAATGGGAGAAAATATTTGCAAACGAAGGAAATGACAAAGGATAAATCTCCAAAATATACAAGCAGCTCATGCAGCTCAATATCAAAAAAGCAAGCAACCCAATCCAAAAATGGGCAGAAGACCTAAATAGACATTTTCCCAAAGTAGACATACAGATTGCCAACAAACACATGAAAGGATGCTCAACATCACTAATCATTAGAGAAATGCAAATCAAAACCACAGTGAGGTATCACCTCACACCAGTCAGAATGGCCATCATCAAATAATCTACAAACAATAAATGCTGAAGAGGGTGTGGAGAAAAGGGAACCCTCTTTCACTGTTGGTGGGAATGTAAATTGATAGAGCCACTATGGAGAACATTATGGAGGTTCCTTAAAAAACTAAAAATAGAACTACCATGTGACCCAGCAATCCTACTACTGGGCATATACCTTGAAAAAAACATTATTCAAAAAGATACATGTGGGCTTCCCTGGTGGCGCAGCGGCTGCGCGTCCGCCTGCTGATGCAGGGGAGCCGGGTTCGCGCCCCGGTCTGGGAGGATCCCACGTCCTGCGGAGCGGCTGGGCCCGTGAGCCATGGCCGCTGAGCCTGCGCGTCCGGAGCCTGTCCTCCGCAGCGGGAGAGGCCACAGCGGAGGGAGGCCCGCATACCCCAAAAAAAAAAAAAAAAAAAAAAAAAAAAAAGATACATGTACTACAATATTTATTGCTGCACTATTTACAAAAGCCAGGACATGGAAGCAACCTAAATGTCCATCAACAGATGAATGGATAAAGAATATGTGGCACATATATACAATGGAATATTACTCAGCCATAGAAAGGAACAAAACAGTTGTTTGTAGTGAGGTGGATGGACCTAGAGTCTGTCATACAGAGTGAAGTAAGTCAGAAAGAGGAAAAACAAATACTGTAGGCTAATGCACATATATGGAATCTAAAAAAAACTGGTACTGATGAACCTAGTGGTAGGGCAGGAATAAAGAACAGACGTAGAGAACGGACTTGAGGATGTAAGGGGGGAAGGGTAAGCTGGGACAAAGTGAGAGAGTAGCACTGACATCTATACACGACCCAATGTAAAATGGATGGCTAGTGTGAAGCTGCTGCATAGCACAGGGAGATCAGCTCAATGCTTTGTGACTACCTAGAGGGGTGGGAGGGAGGCTCAAGAGGGAGTGGATATGGGGATATATGTATACATATAGCTGATTTACTTTGTTGTACAGTAGAAAGTAACACAACATTGTAAAGCAATGATACTCCAACAGAGATATTAAAATTAAAAATAAAATAAAATCAGAGAGAGGAAGTTAAGCCCTTTGGTTTAAAAATCCCTAAAGGATATCTAAGATCCTTTAGGGTCTAAATATAAAAAAATTCTAAGAAAAGATCAATGAAAGTAAAAGCTTTAAAAAAAATACAAACAAAATAGCAACTTTTAGATAAACCTGCCAAGAATAAAAGAGAAAGGATTCAAATGAATAAAATTATAAATGAAAGCGGAGACTTCACAACTGATACTACACAGAAACAAAGGATCATAGGAGACTACTATGAACAAGTATACTCCCCAAATTTGACAACGTAGAAGAAATGGATAAATCCCTAGAGACATACAACCTAACAAGACCGAGTCATGAAGAAATAGAAAACTATACAGATCAATTACTCATAAGGAGATGAATCATTAACCAAAACCCTCCCAACAAAGAAAAGTCCAGGACCAGATGCACTACCAAATATTTAAAGAAGAATTAATACCAATACTTCTCAAACTCCTTCAAAAATAGAAGAGGAGGGAATATTTCCAAACTCATTTTATGAGACCAGCATTACCCTAATGATAAAACCAGACAAGGACTCTATAAGAAAAGAAAGTGACAGACCAAAGACCTTGATGAATATAGAATGCAAAAGTTCTCAAAAAAATATTAGCAAGATAAATTCAACAGTACATTAAAATAATCATGTGCAATGACCAAGTGGGATTTTTTCTAAGGATGCAAGAATGGTTCAATGTCTGCAAATCAATAATGTGATAAACCACATTAAAAAATAAAGGATAAAAATTACGTGAGCATCTCTACAGATGTAGAAAGAGCATCTAACAAAATTCAATAATAAAAGCTCTAAACAAAGTGGGTATAGAGGGAATGTATCTCAGCATAATAAAGGCCATATATGATCTTTATATAAAGTATATACATAAACCCACAGCTAACATCACACTCAATGGTAAAAAGATGAAAACTTTTCTTCTAAGATCAGGAACAAGATGAGGATGCCCACTCTTACAACTCTTGTTCAACATAGTAATGGAAGATCACCAGAGCAATTAAGTAAGAAGAACAAATAAAAATTATCCAAATTGGAAAGGAAGAAGTAAAATTATCTCTATTTGCTGATGGCCTGGTATTATACATATAAAGCTGTCACAAAAAAAACTGTTAGAACTAGTAAATGAATTCAGTGAAGTTGCATGATACAAAATTAATATTCAAAAATCAGTTACATTTCTATATGGTAATAATGAACTATCAGAAAGAGAAACTTAGGAAATAATCCCACTTACAGTTGCATTAAAAAGAATAAAATACCTAGGGAAAACTTAAACCAAGGAAGTGAAAGATCTGAATAATGTAAGCTATAAGACATTGATGAAAGAAACTGAAGGCACAAATGAATGGAAAAATATTTTATGCTGATGGGTTGGAGTCATATATCATATGGAATCAAATATCATGGATTGCTCATGGATCGTTAAAATATCCATAATACCCAAAGTAATCTACAAATTCAAGGCAATCGCTATCAAAATTCTAATGACATTTTTCACATAAATAGAAAAAACAATCTTAAAATGTGTATGGAACCACGAAAAACCCTAATAGCTAAAGCAATTTTGAGAAGGAAGAACAAAGTTGGAAGCATCTCACTTTCTAATTTCAAACTATGTTACAAAGTTACAGTAAAAAAAAGTGTGATATTGGCATAAAAACAGACATATATACCAATGGAACAGATAGAGAGCCCAGAAATAAACTCATACATTTATGGTGAATTAATTTATGACAAAGGAGCCAAGGATATACAATGGGGGAAGGAAAGTCTCTTCAATAAAT
This sequence comes from Physeter macrocephalus, assembly GCF_002837175.3. NCBI lineage: Eukaryota > Metazoa > Chordata > Mammalia > Artiodactyla > Physeteridae > Physeter > Physeter macrocephalus. The sequence goes on along the minus strand of NC_041226.1, from coordinate 26,892,396 downwards.
GATTTTGGGAAAATTAGATGGCCATATGCAAAAGAAAGAAACTGGACCCCTACCATACACAAAAATCAACTCAAAATGGATTAAAGACTTGAATTAAGACCTAAAACCAGAAAACTCCTAGATGAAAACATGGGGAGTAAGTTCCTTGACATTGATCTTGGCAGTGATTTTTTTTTTTGAATTTGACATCAAAAGCAAAGACAACTTAAGCAAAAATCAGCAAGTGTGGGACTATATCAAACTAAAAAGTTTCTGGACAGCAAAGGAAACCATCAACAAATGAAAAGGCAGCGTATAGAATGCGAAAAATATTTGCAAATCATATATCTGATAAGGAGTTAATATCCAAAATATATAAAGAACTCATACAACTCAATAGCAAAAAAACGCCAAGCAATCCAATTAAAAACTGAGCAGAAGAACTGAATAGACATTTTTTCCCAAGAAGATATTCAAATGGCCAATAGGTAATGAAAAGTTGCTCAGTATCGCTAACCATCAGGGAAATGCAAATCAAAACCACAGTGAGATATCACCTCACACCTGTTAGAATGACTGTCAGTAAAAAGACAAGAAATAACAAATACTGGCAAGAATGTGAAGAAGGGGAACCCTGTTCATTGTTGATGGGAATGTAAATTGGTGCAGCCACTATGGAAAACAGTATGAAGTTTCCTCAAAAAATAAAAATTGAATGACATATTATCCAGAAATCCCACTTGTGGACATATATCCAAAGGAAATGAAAACAGAATCTCAAAGAGATATCTGCACTCCCATGTTCGTTGCAGCATTATTCGATACAGCCAAGATATGGAAATAACCTGAGATTTGGTGTGTGTGTGTGTGTGTGTGTGTGTGTGTGTGTGTGTATACATTTGTATATAATGGAATATAATTCAACTATGAGAAAGAAGGAAATTCTGCTATTTGTAACAACATGGAATGAACTTGAGGACATTATGCTAAGTGAAATAAGCCAAAGAAAAATACTGCATGGTAGCACATACACGTGGAATTTAAATTAAAAAGTCAAACTATGGAAACAGAGAATAGAAAAGTGGTTGCCAGGGTTCAGGGGGTGGGGAAAATCGGGACAAGTCAGTAAAAGGGTACAAATTTTCAGCTGTAAGATGAATAAAGTCTGAGGATCTAATGTAAAACATGGGAGAGGCCACAGCAGAGGCAGGCCCGCATACCACAAAAAAAAAAAAAAAAAAAAAAAAAAAAACATGGTGACTATGATCGGTAACACTGTATTGTAGAATTGAAATCTGCTAACAGAGTAGAACTTAACTGTTCTCACAAAAATAAAAAAGTGAACCGATAAATAAGGTGACAAATGTGTCAAGTCATACATGAGAAGAATCCCTTCACAATGTATACAGATATTAAATCACCAAAGTGTACACTTTAAATATCTTGCGATTTTGTCAATTATACCTCAATAAAGCCAAAAAAAATTATATGATTCCAAAGTTTAGATCTTACTCAGCCCTGTGAAGCGCACACCCAACACTTCTCCTGCTGCTTCTCTGCAAGTCTGGCCAAAATGCCTCAGGTGTTCAATACACATCCCAGAAGAACTAATTTTAGGGTTTTCTCACCCCGACCCTGCCCAATCTCATCCACCTCTGGGGCCAGCATTCCAGAAGCCTCAATATTCACCCCTTAGTTAATGGCACCATCGTCTATTTACTCACAGAGGTAAACCTCCCAGAGTCATCTTTGACTCTTCCCTTTGCCAAGTCCCCACACTCATTCCATCAACAAATCCCACTGGTTCCACCTCCAAGACACATCTGGACCCTGACCTCTTCTCAACACATTCCCAGCTATCTGCCTAGGGCAAGCCATCACCACCTCTGGTCTATACCGCCAAAACAGCTTTCTAACTGGTTTCCCTGCTCTACTCTCTCCACTTCTTGTCCATTCTCCACCAGCACTCAGAAGGTCTTTTTAAAATGTAAACTAAATTGCATATTTCCTGTGCTTAAAACCCACTGCTCTTACCCACTCTTACCAAAACCTGCAAGACCTTACATCTTCCACCTCTTGCTTACCCCATCTTCATCTCCCACCTACACTTTGACAATACATTTCCTTCATTGTACTTACCAGTATCTGAAATTATCTTTTTCATTCCTTTATTTAGCAAATACTTGAGCATCTAAAATCTAGCTATCAGGTCCTATTCTAGGTGCTGAGAATACAGCGATGAGCAAGACAGATTTTATAAAAATTTGAAAACCCTGTCCTTGTAGAGCTTACATTCTGGTGTAGACAAATAGGGGAATTTGTTTAACTTGTGTATGGACTATCTCTCCTGCCAGAATGTAAGTTCCTTGGAAACAGGGACCTTGATTATCTTGATCACAGCTGTATCCCCAGTACTTAAAACTATGACTAATTGTAGATGCCCAATAAATATTTATTACATGAATACATGAAAATTTTCTTGATTGAAGACCTTGTCCTCTGTTTAGAACAGATATCTGATTATGATTCGCTCTGGAAGTGTAGAAGAACATCGAAGAAGACACTCATGAGACGACCCTTCTCACACAGGGCCTCACCACACCCCGGGAAAACTTGGGGTACAATTGCTCCACCCACAGGCTTCCTTCTGGACTTAGACAATTGGTCCGACCAAGAAAGAGAGTTGACTTTTCTGAGCCAAGGTGTTTCTGTCTGTCCCTCTGCCTTGCAGGACCCAGGCAGAAACTCCCATCTTGGGGTATCTGGCAGCCCCGGTCTCAATCATCACTCCCCTTCCCTTCCTCACCAACCCCTAAGACAAGACATCTCAGCCAGGGCCCTGCCTACTCTGGCCGAGACCAAATCTGTTTCTCTCCCGCAGGTATGTTCCACCAACACCAACAGTTCATAGAAAGGTTTCCCATTTGAAGTGAATGGATTAAATTAATCACTATCACCAAAGCCCCATGACCACCACCAGCACTCAGCTGCCCTTTTACTTTGGAGAATGGATGGTATCTACCCAGACTCCAATTCAGAAGTGGAGATCCCTATTTCATGGAATGGGTTAAAGAAGTTAACTTTAGAAATAATGCTTAGCACCTTCTTCTGTCAGAGCTTAAAACACTTCCTAGGCAACATCTAATTAATCTTCACCAAGTCCCCAAGAAGGGTGGGGGGGAAGCTTTTATTATCCTCTTTTAGCAGCCAAGAAAATTGGAGAATCAGCATTTTCCTCCACAGAGAGGATCTGGGCCCAAACTATGGGCCGCTACCTCTGCAAGCCAAATGCTGCCCATCGCACCACCCCTCCCCACCCTCAGAAGCTGCAGAAGAGGAAGGGCCACAAAGCAGAAATCTCAAGACCCCTCCAGCTCTGATAGGAAAAGGCGTCAAAGACATCCCATATTGAGTTTGGGATTGACATGTACACAGTGCTATATTTAAAATAGATAACCAACAAGGTGCTACTGTATAGCACAGGGAACTCTGCTCAATATCCTGTAATAACCTAAATGGGAAAAGAATTTGAAAAAGAATAGATACATGTATCTATAACTGAATCACTTTTCTGTGCACCTGAAACGAACACAACATTGTTAATCAACTATACTTCAGTATAAAATAAAAATTAAAAAAAAAAAAGACATCCCATATTGTGCAGCTCTATGTCTCACATTCCTGCTCTGTCCTTGGGAGGCACCAGCATGCTTTCTTTGAGATCTAACAAGCTTTCATACTGAATGATTCTTTTTCATGTCTCTGGGAAGTTGGGATAGCTGGAGACTGTGTTTTGAAATACATGTATTGACATCCAATGACACAACTCTGCTTCTGTGGTATAACTCCGTCAGATCACTCTCCAGCCCATACTATGATCTGCTCAGACCTTCTTCATTTTCACTGTGATGTCCCTCTCCCTCTCAGGGCTTCTCAGCAGCTGGCTGCCCCCAGGGAGAAATGACTGGGTGGGAAGACGCAAAGGGGAGGTAGTGTCAGGCTTTCCCTGCTTCCGAGGAGAGCAAGGCAGCTGGAAGGTGGTGAGGAAAGTGTCCGAGGAGAGTGATTACGCTGGGAAAGCTGGTCTTTGGAGACACCTGTTCCATTGTCTCTGTCTCCTCTAGCTACTCCAAGCTGCTCCTGCCTATCCCTGGGGGATACACCAGAAGCTCTTCTAGATATGAGAGGTCATATCTAGACCTGTAACTCATACCAGAATGGGCCCAGGCATCAGTGGCTTAATGGGTTGGTTCAACCAGGGACAACTTAATCTAGAAACAGAATACCCTAACCTGGAGATTCTTGATCTGGACCTCAAGAATTTATAAACCCCTTAAAATTATAGGCAAAATTGTATATACTTGTGAATATATCTGTTGTTCTGGAGAAAGGGTCCACACTTTTCATCTGATTCTCATAGGTTCTATTCCTCAACAATGTTAAAATTATATATCCAAAGAAAGGACTCCAAGGAGAAATTTTCCAACACTCTAACCGAAAAATTGAGGAAGAGATGAGGAACAGTCAGGTGCTTTTACTGTCCCATGATACTAACAGCTGACATGCATGGGAAGCATCACAGAGGTGCCAGGAATTGCTCTTAGCACTCTGCATTTATAAACTCATTTAATTCTTATAGGAGCCCTGTAAGGTGCTACTTTTACTAACCCCATTTTACAGGTGGTGAAACTGAGGCACCAAGAATCACAGAAAGAATGAGGCAAGCCCAGATTTGAAACCAGGCAGCGTGGCGATGGAGTCTGTGCTCTCAGTACAACACCATGCATCTGGCTGCCTGGCTGCTGGCCGCACAGTCGTGGGCTCCCCCTGGGGGCTGCTCGTCACCCTCTCAACATTGAACCATTCACCTCTGGGACTGCAAGACCAAACCCTACCTGCTGACTGCACTGGGAGACACAATGGTTTTGGCAAACCTTTCCCCAGAGACTATATACTTGAGATGATCCAGTTTAAGCAAGTGCTTTGTAAGCTGCACAGTGCTATACAAATGTGAATTAGGATGACAACTATGATCTACGTTTTGTCTGATAAAGTATAATAAAAAAAATCATGCCGAGTGCTGCAGGATGTTTCTGCTTCAACCAATCTGCTCTCTGATTTCTTTGCTCTTGACCACTTTCTGCACTACTCCTCACAAAGTTAATTTAAATGCACAAAATCTCACATCACTGTTTAGGAGTACCGGAAACATGAAACTCCCACAACTAGAACATCTGGCCTCACAGCAGCCCAGATGTGTGTGCCACACATTTAATGTGTGGGGTTTTTTTCCACAGTTCTCTACACCCAGTGGGCACTCAAATATTTTGTCAGTGTCAATGGTGACATTATAAGGGGGTGCATTTTTCCTAATGCTATTCCACTTAGTTTCACATTTCAAAATTTCTCATATGACCCACTAAGATAGGATTTAACATCAATTACTCAATTAAAAATCTCTTCATCTAATTTAAATTATTTTGCACATGATCTCAAAACTTCATAGAAAACACAGCTTCCATCCAATTCAATATATCTTATTTTTCAGAGTGAAAAGCAAAACATATAACAAAAATCAAGCCGCAAAAATGTCAGACTGTGAGAATGAATTGAATTAGTCCTGCTTCTCACATCAGTATTAAATCTCTTTTAGTTGTTTTATTTCTCTAACTTCCTTAATGATCTGTCAATGAAAGGTAACACCCTCAAAAAAAATCTATTTTAGGATGCCTTTCAGCAGATTTCTCATTCATTCATTCATTCATTCATTCAACAAACATTTACTGTGCCAGGCACTGTCCTAAACAAAACAGACAGATTCCAGCCCTTGTAGAGCTTACATTCAAATGGGGAGTCAGAAAAGAAACAAAAATATAATAAATAAGAGAATTGGAGAGCATATGAAAAAGTAATGTGTTCTAGAAAAAAAAACAGAGTTGGTTCTGGAGGATCGGGAGTACTTGAGGGGCTTGGAGGGGTTACAGTGTGAAAAAGGTAGTCACAGTGGGCGTCAGTTGAGAAGGTGAAAGTGAGCAAAAACGTGAAGTTAATAAGGGAACGAGCCACGTGGATATTTGGGAGAAACGTGATTCAAGCAGAAGTGCTAAGGCAGGAGAACACCCGCTGCCTTCAAGAAACAGCAAGGAGGCTGGTGAGACTGTAGCAGAAGAGCCAGGGACATGGTGGATGGGGATGAGGTCACAGGGTGTGGGTGGGTGGGAGAAGACCTGGTTGTGTAGGACTTTGTAGGTCATTATAATGGCTTTTGCTTTACTCTGGGTGCTATGGAAAGTCACCGGCAGATTGGAACAGAGAAGAGACAGGATCCGACTTTAGTTCTGAAAGCATCCCCCTCCCACTGCTGTGTTAAGACCAGATTGTAAATGTATGTATGGGTGTTGGGAGGGAGAATCAGGAATAGGAGCAGGAAGACCAACTAGGATGCCGTTAAATAAGTGACCCCAGCAAAGAGAAGGTAACAGCTGAACAAGCAAGGTAGCAGTGCAGATGGTAAGAAGTGCCTAGATCCTATTTTGGAAGGAGAGCCTATGGGATTTCCTGATGGATTCAATACGGGATACAAAAGAAAGAGTCAAGATGACTCTGAGGTTTCTGCCCTGAGAATTTTATCACTAAGAAAAAACCAAGTCCTCAGTTCTGTTGACAAAGAAGCAAAGAGGTCAGTGGATGCAGGGATCAACTTGCACATACGCTGTGTCCAACGGCCCAGGCACAGTAGCCAAGGATGCCCTTCTCTGCTTACAGCTCCACCTCCAGAGAAGGCACAGTGGATCTTCATTCCCTCTACTCTTCTTCCTCCCCTTCACCCAGCAGACCCAGAGCAAGAACCCCCTAGACTCAAAGGATATCATGCATCCCTAGATTCAGTATTTCTTTTCCTTTATGGTGGCATCTGTCCTCATCTTCATTCTTCAAGCTTCCAAAAGCTCTCACATTCCTGATCATGAACCAATGTACCATTCATGCTTTTAGAGAGGCTGATTCAATTTCCCTCCAACTTTCAACTCTATGGACAGAATGGGTTAAACACAACTTTCATGGATTAAGGAAGTCAAATACATTTTCTGAAGATTTCTGAAAATCTGGTTTCATAGGTGGCATATCGGTTACAATCTAACCCAGACCCAGAAGTTCATATTTGCTCTTTTTACAGAAGGCACCTCATTAAATCACTGTCTAGTCCATAACTGACTTTATTGGGACATAAATTCATTTCACTAAACCAATCAACGTTAATTCTTCACCCTGGAGATTCCAGTCGGTCTGGTTTTATCCTGCTCAAGCTCCTGAGGCTGCCATCAATTACTCATGTTTGGGTTTATATGTCATTACGGAATCACTTTAGCTAGAACTAACGGGAAGTGAAAGGACAATAAAGTGAAGCCTTGTTCCAAAGAGAATCTACAGAAGAGGGCATTCATTCACCTGAACCCCGTTATTCTTTTCTATGAAATCAAATATCCTGGCATTCTTCAGCAGCAATCCATTAGATTTAGATTATCTGCAAAAGCCAGGCCAGGCGAGTGGTGGCTACTGATGAAAGCTGCTGCAGGGTGGAAGGTTTAGGCTTGAGACTTGCTTTGCAATAATGAAGTGTGAGACTTTCAGCCGATCGCTAATGTCACGGAAACTCCGTCTCTTCATCTGCAGGCCGAGCACAGTATTAAGTCTCACGAACTGGGGGAGAAGTTCCTGAGACGAGTGAGGGTTTGGGGGTGTAAGAGGGGAAACATCTGCTTCAGATGTGCTCCCTCTCTGTTCCTCTGTGATGAACCCCCATTTGCCCTAGCAGACTTCCCTTGTGGTCTTAAGTGATTTCACCTCTTTTTGAACTTCCATTTTCCCATTTGAAAAATGGACCTGATCACATCTCTCCTCCTTTTCCCCCTCCCGAGGTACACTGATACGGATCATCTCTGTAAGGTTCTCAGCATCTGACCAGAAATGGGATAAATTTGAGAAGAATTGAATCTCCCTTGAAGCAGGATTCCATTTTGAAAAACAAAGACATTATCTCTCCAACCAAATGTTCTTTCTTATGATGGAAGGTTTCTCTTTAAAGCTGTCAGCTCTTTTTTTTCCCCCCTCAGATAGAAAATGGTTTCCTCTCTCAACCATATATAACTTCAGAAGCAAGGGGGGAAAAGAGCAGAGCTGGCAAAAAGTAGAGGTGAATTGAATGCCTGTACATCCCATTCAGGATAAACTGCCCTTGGTGTAAAACAGTCAGTAACATTTTACAAGGAAAAAGTGCAGAGAAATGGCTGCAGTCCCAGGATGGTGCTCCTGATGGCTTTTTATAAACCATGCACACAGCCTGGATGCCTCTGTGCCCACTCCCCCCACTCTGGAGAGAGTTCGTGAGCAGGGCTCCAAGCCAGCCAGGCCAACAGCAACAGCCAGGTCCGGCCAGACCTTGCTCTATCTGCAGGCCAGAGAGCCTCCTGTTAGCTCCAGCTCCTTCCTGGGCCTGGGGCAGGTCCTCCAACCAGACTTAGACCTGGAAAGGTGGAGAGAGACTTCGTGCCAGGCCCCGTGCTGAGCTCTGAACAAAGGAGGAGCTGCAGAGTGAAATGGGACAGGCATGGGCTTTGCAGTCACATTGGGAAGCCGGTCCTGCCATTTACAAACAGCATGACCTTGAACTATTTCTTCCTTCTATAAAATGGAGATTTATAAAACCTACCGTGTAGGTTGTTGCGAGGATAAAATGCTATGACGTTATGAATGCACTTAACACAGAGTTGGTTTTCAGTGTATTTTTACTCTCTCCCCTCGTTACTAAGGTTAACTCACTTAGTCCTCACCAGGATGCTGCCATGTAAGGAGGAATTTGTAAATAAGAAAACTGAGGTATGAAGTGACTTCCTTGACAGCACCTGTCTGTCTCCGACTCCATGCTCTTCCACTGAGTAGAGTTCAGCCTCTTTATCTAACAAAAAAACCTGAGATTCAGAGAATGAATGGGTTAAACGCCTTTCCAAGTCTCTCTCGGCAGATCCAGGTCAGAGCTCCTTGTTTGCAGTCAAACGCTCTTTATGTCAGCTTAGAGCCTTAGACATCACATTCATTTCACAGACAAAGAACCCGAAGCCCAGGAAAGACAATGACATGCTGAAGGCCAACCTCCAGATACTGGCAAAAGACCTTGAGATCTTTCAGAATACTCTGTGCCTTGGTTCCCTAGGAGCTCACAGGCTGGAGTTTTTAATTGATTCCCTGAGAGCCTGCTATGCACCAGACACAGTCCCTGCTCTCAAGGAGTTAAGGTTACGTGGGAGAAGTCCACAGGCAAGGTCACCTGAGTGGCAAGTGCTACCACATGGGGAAGCCTGGGATGGGAAGGAGAATGTGGGAAAGACAGCTATTCCAACCTTGGGGGATCGAGACTGGCTTCCTCAAGAAGTTAGATCTAAGCCAAAGGATGAGTAGGGGACAGTCAAACAAAATGAAGGGGGAAGAGTGTCCAGGAAGTGGAGGCAAGGTGTTAATTGCCAGAAGTTTAGAAAGGGTGACCTATTAAGATAATTGGAGCATGAGGGGAAAACATAGAAAGACAAGGCTTGAAAGCTAAGCCAGCTAGTTAAGATCTTGTAAACGGCTTAAAGAGTTTGAACTCGATGCTGTAAAAGGCGGTCATTGCTCGTTACCCAATGAATTGTCGGGCATACCTGCGACTGAGAGGGAAAGAACTACATCACCCAGAGGCAGCAAGGTCTTTGTCTGGTAGAATATACTTTCAGTTTTCCATCAAGACCAAAATCCCATGCATATCAAAGAGGATGAAAAAATTAAACTATAGCATAATGTATCTTGAATTAAGTAAAACATTTCAATAGTCTTTCTTGATTTCCCTGTGAACAAGATGGAGAAATACACACTGGAAAATAGTCCTACTCTGTGAATGAATAGCTGGCTGGACATTTTAATTCAAAGAGTTGATTAAAGGGCTGGGGCCTCACTCAACAGAATTCTCTAGTAGCATGTCACAAAACTCTCTGATTCCTGTCTGATGGCCATGTTCCAAGGCTTTGAGGAAGAAATAGAAAACTTGTTTCTCAAAAGTGAAGATGACTCCAAGAAAAGAGGAAAACCTAGCACTTCAGAAAAAAAAACTATCTTAAAAATATCAATAAGGTCATATAAAGAAAATTAAATGTAGCTGGGACAAATGTAAAATCCTACATTTAGACTCAAAGAATTTACTGCAGTATGAGGAAGAACTTGTTAGTGGTTTGTGTGAAAAAAGTATTTTTGTTAACTGCATGACATGATTGCTGAACAAGAAAAACTGACTGACACAATTCTTTATTGGAAGGAGGAAAGAATTGAACAAATAAATAAAGTCTGGCTTGTACTTCCAGGCTGGTGAGGTCTGAGGGTTGGAAATGGTCCCTGTAAGAGTCATGAACAGTATTTCTTTGAGTCACTGAGTCATCCCTGCCCACCACCACAGGGGTGCCTCACATACACTCCCAAATACGGTACCCCTGGAAACCTCCTACCCTGTTCCCAATAACAATGGTATAACTGCTGGGAAGACATGATACAGGAGGCTGCTGTGACATCTCCTGCATCTTCACATTTTAATATGGTTGACAAAGCAGTTTTGGCTATTGCACTCAGTGACTTAGAAAAACAATAGATCTAACTCCTTCTAGCTCCTAATGCCCTCCCATGATGCCCTTTCCTAAGAGTCCATTATCCTACCAAACTCATCAATACTTTTTTCCATTGGGATGGGTCTCTTTGTATGGCCGCTTGATCCCATGTATCTGCCAGCCCAGAGCTCCAGATGTGCCGGACTGGTCTGAATGTTCCATCTTGCTCTGGGACTTGCCCTGCACACATGGTCTCTCTGCAGGAAGACTCTGCCCAGATACAAAGAGGTCATAACCCAGCTGTAGTTTGTGATGATCAACCCATATTCTCTGGATAAATGGTGAATATTCTAGAGACTGTTAAGAGAAATGGCTGAAGGACTTGGACTATTTGTCTTAAAGAAGGATTAGTACAGATATGATACTTGTCTTTGAACATCTGAATGGTCTTCACATAGGAAAAAATAACAAGCATATCTGTGGAGCTCCAACACCAATAACTAGCTCTGAAATGTGTAAGATGCAATGAAACCTATTTTGGTTCATGGTAAGGCCAAGCTTCCCCACAATTTAAGCCATCCATAAATGAAATGAGCTGCCTAGAAAAGTAATGATTTCACAGGCACTGGAGCTGTTCCCAACATATTCCTGAAGGCCACAGGACAGGAGTGTTGCAGCAAATATTCTTGCTTTGGCGGGAAGTTGGACCAGATGTTGGATTCTTCTCAAATATATGGTTCTGTAAGCTGCTAGATATTTGCTTCAGTGGCTAGGGTGCTCTGTGGTTCCCATGGAAGTGCAGGGATCCCTGAATATCAAAGGACAGAGAAGAAAATACTGGGGACTTGCATTGTTATTTAGGCTGTCCTCTGATTTTATTGCATGAAATGGATGAGATGCTGGAAATTACATGATTTCCCAAGATAAACTATTCTAGTTTTATATCCCTTATCAGAAAGATTTCCCTTTTCTTCCTCCTGAATCTCTAGGCCTAACTCTTAAGCCCGTTCCTCCTGACTTGATTCTCAGCAAATACGAAGAAAAATCATGTCCCTCATTATACCAATTCATGTAACTAAAAATGTGTTGCATAAGGCTTCTCTTCTCTAAGCTGAGAAAATTCCAGTGCATTTCCCGCTCTTCTGAAGTGTTCTTCCTAACGATCACTTCCCCAGATTCCTCTAAAAGTTCTCTAAAAATGAGTACAAAATTTATAATGACTCCCTGTTTTCTAGAACAGTGTCTCTCCCACTTGTGTTCTATGGAACATTAGTTAACAGGTTGTTTTTGAAGGGCCCTATTATGAAATGAATTTGAAACATGCCAGACTAGGTAAAGTGAATCAAGCTCCTCAGAGCCCTCAATATGCATCATGAATCTCCTAGACCAGGATATAGAGTATAGCCTCTCCCAAACTTAACACAGAGGTCTCTTTCAGAGCATCTCAAAGGCATCTTGTTCCACAGAACACAGTTTGGGAAGTGCTCCTCTATAAAACGAGGTCTAAAGCTCATACCTGTTTGGGAACTGTTGACGGAAACCGCCCACCTTGACCAGGCATGATGATAACCGCTTGAAGGAACTCATCAGGAGGTCGCGATGAAGAATGCTGTGCTGCCGAGGAAAACTAACAGGGAGAATTTGGGAGGGGCCGAAAGGAGGAGGGAAGAGACAACATGCCCTGCCAACCTCCCAGAAACCCTCACGCTGGATCCATCTTGGCTGAGAGATGCACGCGCCACCAGGAAGGACCCTGAGTAAGACCAGTTACAAGCCAAGCAGGATGATTGGCCGGAGACAACCCGGAAACTAACCCCATTACCATGAAACCTGAGGCTGCAAGCCACGTGGACAGCAGTTCTCCTGGGCTGCTTTACCCTGCTGCTCTCCACCCGGGTGCCCCTTCCCAATAAAGTCTTTTACTTTATCAGTACGTGTGTCTCCTCGGACAATTCGTTTCCAAGTGTTTGACAAGAGCCCACTCTCAGGCCCTGGAAGGAGTCCCCTTTCCTGCAACATACCCACCCCACAGAGCTCTCCATACTGAGGCCCTCTTCGAGCCACGTGACCAAGCCTCCCTCTCCTGCCCCACAGGAAACCTCCTCCCCAGCCAGGCTCATCTCATGGCCCCACCTTCCCTCTATACTCCTGTTAGCTCTCCCCTTCCCTCCAAGCCAGATCTTAACCATACTTCTGTCTTAGCTTGAACTGAAGTGGTGTCATGGAATGGCATGATTATAAAAGATGACCAGTGTTTGACCAGTGTTGACTGAAAAAAATGCACAAGCTAAAAGTTGAGGACTATGGTTTGACAGGCTTTCTGAGGACTCAAGCCCGGGAGGCAGCCTTTCAGATAGCTCTGAGAGATTGCTCTCAAAGGGTCAGGGAGGAGCCAGGATATATAGGAGTTTTGCAACAAAGGCCAGCTAGTCGGAACATCAAAAGATTACTGTTAATGAAAGAAAACCAGCTATCTCAAATTAATGGAGTTAGCACTTTTCTATGAATGGGAACATTCAAGAGTCTGGGCTCATTAAAATCATTCATTTTGATATGCACCTCAGCTATCCAGGGCCAGTATCCTGTTCCTTCCCATCCTGAGTCCCCTCAGGGTGCACCAATGTGGGTAGCTGCAGTGGCTAAGGGTTTGATGGCAGACACGCTCTTTGTTTCCATCCCGAGTTCCCTCAGGCTCACTGTCGTAGTAGTGGCTGATGGCTGCAACATCCTTGGTTTATGGCAAGGCAATATTTTTAATTCACGCGAAGGCAACCTCAACCAAGGCCGCCCCTTCAAGAGATAAATGAAACAACTTAGAGCCAAAAGGTTAGCTTGCCTGTGTCACACAGCAGGACACTGAGACTAGGACTGAAGTTTTCAGTTAGCTGAGTGTTCCTTATGCTGCACCAATGGGCTGATGTGCAAGCCGGGAACACACTGAGAAAATATATTCCTGGGCCTCACTCCAACCCTCCTGAATCAGACCCCCTTGAAAGCCTATTTTATTTTCTTACTTTAAAAAAAAATTTTAATTGAAATATAGTCGATTTACAATGTTGTGTTAATTTCTGCTGCACAGCAAAGTGATTCAGTTGTACATATATATACATTCTTTTTTAAATATTCTTTTCCATTATGGTTTATCATAGAATATTGAATATAGTTCCCTGTGCTATACAGTAAGACCTTGTTGTGTATCCATCCTATGTATAATAGTTTGCATCTGAAAAGCCTATTTTATTAAAACCTCACACGATATCCTAACACACCACCGGGTTGGGGAACCACCACATCACATAACACTAGCACCCCAAACAGAGCTCCGTGTACAGGCAATCTGGGCCCTGATCCTGATTTATTGACTAGCTTGAGCAAGTCAGTGTCTGAGCCTCTGTTTCTGCCTTGGTAGACTGAGTCAGTTGGACCCATTCATATCTTAAGTCCCCTTCTAACAATTTGATTCTGTCATTTCAAAGTTCTACCTTAGTTATGCTCAACATTTCCCCATTCTTCTAGCCAACATTGTTCCCTCCAGTCTCTGAGCATTTGTATAACTTTTATTAAGGGCTAAATTATAATATATATAATATTCCATCTTATAACAATATTTCTGGAGTGTCTCTGATGGGTCAGGTGCTCTACAAATGTTATTGCTAATGCAGCAGTCTTAAAGGTATTAACACCCTATTTTAATATAGAGAAACTAGGTGTCTACAAGGCGAAATAAAAATTTCAAGGTCATGCCATTTCAAGCTGTGGAACTGGATTTTTAAAGCAGGTCTGCCAGATTCCAGATGCTGTTCTCTGTCCACGGACCACGCAGCTTGTGATATGAGTCATGTTTCCTCATTAAAGATGTAAGCTCTCTCCTCATCAGGCATCCCCTACAACACCAGCACCTCGCTGAGCATCAAGAAGGCACTCAATAAATATTTGTCGACTTGATTAGTGAATTAACTCTCTCCTTCTACCTGGAGCACAGACCACATCTTTGCCATGTTGTGAAAAAAGTGCTAAACCCAGGGACCATCTGCAAGTTTTCAGTTAGCTCCGAGCGGAAGATTACATCTGTGTAGACTGCTCCTGTAGACTAAAGCTTAATTAATAGGCTTATCTTGGACTGAATGAGTTGAGGATACAGTACCTTGTGCAAAAGACAGTGGGGAGCATGTTAATTGGGGGGAGCATGTTTCATTTCTCTTGTTTTATACTATTAAAACCTTGTCAATGAAAATGGGGCTTCCCTGGTAGCGCAGTGGTTGAGAGTCCGCCTGCCGATGCAGCGGACACGGGTTCGTGCCCCGGTCCAGGAAGATCCCACGTGCCGCAGAGCGGCTTAGGCCCGTGACCCATGGCCACTGAGCCTGCGCGTCTGGAGCCTGTGCTCCACAACGGGAGAGGCCACAACAGGGAGAGACCTGCGTACTGAAAAAAAAAAAACCTTGTTAATGAAAATGTATTAGTAATAGTAATAATAATAAATATGAAAATCCTCCCTCTCCTGATCCTTTACAAATGTTGTTTTTCATTTTGAATCCTCAGTCCTCCAGGGAGAAGTGGGAGGGAGTGTCACAAACCCAGATAATGATCTTGGGTATTACACTGTTCATTTGGAGCTCTGGTTTAGTGAAGCTGACAGATGTTGGGGAAAAACATGTCTAGCCTGGAAACTCTCTGGTGGCCACCCAGCTGTGGCTGCAAAGAGGAGTGAGCTTTCTCCAACAGAGCTTCACGTTCATTTAAATTCAGGATTTGATGTGCAGAGTCACCCTGCTCTAAAGGTAAGTGCTGATGTGCAGTGATGTTAGGTACTGATGCTTTGGGGACCACCTCACCTCTAACCACACAGCTCTCTCAAGGTCCCTGAAATCAGTGTCAATTGTTATGCCCTGCAGTCTTGACAAAACTGCCTTGCTTATTACCCAGTTACCATTTACACCAGAAAAAAAAATGCGCCTTTGTGTTAACCACCATCATGTGATGCTTCCTTTGTTCTTTCCCCAGAGCAGTTTAGAAGAGGGGAATATTTAATTCACCTTTAAATGATACCAATTTCCTTAACAACAGTCTAAACTCATGTTTTTTCCCCAAAATAAATAGACAGAGAGGCATCCTGGGGAAAGACCCACTCCAGAGAGACAAAACAACCTGAAGGGTGATCTTTGATGTCCTTGAGCCTTAGTTTTCCCACTTGAAAAAATTTGTAAAAGGCATTTTGATCTCAAAAGAGAAAACCTGCTAATGAAATATAAGGCAGAAGGCAATAGTCTTCTCAACAGTAGTCAAGGGAGGTCAGAACTCAGCCTCAGCCTCAGCCTCAGGGCGCAGAAATCGAATGAAGACATTATGCGAGGCTGGTCTCTCTTGGCTCTAAACCCCACATAAACAAATGAGCCTGATTTCAGAAATGCATAGCACAAAATTTATGGCACCTAAATGACCCATATGTTTTCTGAGAAGCAGAAGCCTTCCTGTAATCTAGAATACATGGCTGAGAGCTTTGAGTGCTGATTTTTATCACACTGAAGGTTGCGGGAATTAAAAAAATGAGGGAGGTACTCGTAAACGCAGTTAAACTAATTTTCATAGGAAAGAAAAGACATCAATACATCAATAGCTAATTTGTCACTGTAAAAAAGTTCTAACCACCAGTCTCTCGGAAATACTAGTGTTCAAAACATTCTCTTAGAAATACCACTGGCCTCCTCACACCTGAACCCCCTTTCCAAATAGATAAATGCATTTGCAAACAGGGTTTGAAAAAAGAATTTTAAAGAAAGAAATGTGACTTACATGTCGACAATGGCAGTGGGGTGGAAGGGCAGTGGGGAGACCCCTGACTCCCAGCCTCCACCCTGGGTCATTACAGAGGTCTTGTGGCTACCCTCTTGGATGCCTATTTCCTTCTCAGACTGTTACTGAACTCAGGTTCAGCTGCTTGCTACTCAAAAGCCAATACTCAAGAGACAAGTGTTGGTTGGAAAGGAAAGGTTGCTTTATTCAGGAGGCTGGCAACTTAGGGAGAAGGTGGACTCCTGTCCAAGAACCAACTCTGAAGATTCTGCTTGACCATGAAAGTTTTTAAAGGAAGAAAGGGGAAGTTAATCACAGTTAATCATTTGGGAAGGGGGTCAGAGTCTTCTTCGTTATCTTCCACTGTGTACAGACTTTCTTCTGATTGGTTGGTGGTGAGGTAACAGGACTCTTGTGCTCAGCCTGAAGTTACCATCCTCCACCTGGGTGGGGGGGGTTCTTAGTTCCTGCAGAAGAACCAAAGATATTGTTACATGTATTCCTTGAGGAGGAACCACAACCCTGCCCTATCACTGCATTATTGTTTCTTGACTGTTCCTTCTTTGTTTCTGCATTCCCTCCCTTCCCTGATTAGCAAGTGTTTGAATTTGCCATTTGGAACTCAGGGAAGGTCAAGGAGATTGAATAAAGTATCTTTCCTACAAACAAGAAATGAGGGACTTGGAAAGGATTTGTAGCTGGGAGCACCCCAGAGGGTCCTGTTAGGTTTCCAGACTCCTAGCTGTGTTCCAAACTATTTTAAAAGTCAGCCATCTCATGTAGATGACATTAGTAGACTCATTGTACCAGCATCAGTTCTTCTCTAATCTCATCAAAATTCACCCATGTCTCAATACAATTACTCCAGGGTCAATTGTCCATGAGAGTGGCTAGAATTTGCATTGCAATTTTATCCTAAAAGGGTTTCAAAGTCCTCAGAGGAAGGCATCCACATTGACTATAGCCCCACAGAATGCTTATAAGGTAAGAGAGAGCACAATTGCTCCTTTCCCTGATCTTTATGAACCTGGAGACAAAGACGCCTAAGCATAGAGTTTATGTATCTTATTCAAGGTCAACCAGTTCATTCCTTCATTCCTTCGTTCAACAAACATTTGTGGAACATCTTCTCTGTGCCAAGCTCTGGGAATAAAAGACTAAGTAGAACCCTGACCCTGCCCCCAGAGGGGCAACCAAGCTAGTGGAATGAACAGATCTGTAGGGAGATTGTCACAGGAAGTGTAACCAAGCAAAAGGATTCATGTGTCCACCTTGCAGAAAGCCAAACTCTGACAGTAGGTGTTTGTAACAAACTAAGGTTTTATTGCAGGGTGACAAGCAAGGGAGTGGGAGAAAGCCTCAGCTCAAACTCTAGCTTGTCTCTGGGTTAGGGGTTTCTTAAAGAGGAACAACAAAGAAGCTGGATGAATCATCATCTTGTGACATTCCTGTGACATTACTTAATTGTAGTTTCGGGAATCAAGATGTCTCTGCTTTACAATTCTCTGACCTGGTAGTCCAGGGCTCAGGAGTCCGTTAGCTTATCTTGCCCTGGAGAAACAGCCTGAGTTTGTACATTAACAATGATATCAACAACAGCAATTTTAGTCATCTGACTCTTGTTGATAAGTGTTCAGTTAGCACGGGATTGAGGTCAGAAGGAACAAAAGAGAGAATAAAATTTTGGATAGAGAAGTTAATCATAAACTTGGCAGGGTAACAGTTAGGGAGACTCAGTTTCAGGAGGTGGTTAGCTATCGTTGAGATGTGTACAAGGAGCTATTGGAATAGGGAAGAGAAATCTCCTATTTAACTGGAGAGGGATGAAATCCAGAATAGAAACTAAATGTAAAAAGAAAACAAACAAAAAATCTTACTCATCTGTCTCCTAGCCCAGCATTTCTCAGTCCTAGCAGTACATTAGAATCACTTGGGGAACTTTTCCAAGTACCAGTGCCTGGGCCCTTCCACAGATTCATTTTCATCAAATCAGGGTCTCTGGTATGGGGACCTGTTATAGACTGAATGTTTATGCCCCCCTAAAATTCATATGTTAAAATCCCAACTCCTGACATGATGGCATTACCTTTGGGAGGTAATTAGTCATGAGGGTGAAGTCCTCATGAATGGGGTTATTACCCTTGTAAGAGACAGGAGTGCTTAATTTCTCATTCATTCCATCCCTCTCTCTCTCTCTCTCTCTCTCTCTCATCTCTCACTGCCTTCTGCCACATGAGGATATAATGAGAAGACAGCCATCTACAAACCAGGACATGGGCTCTCACCAGACACTGGATCTGCCAGCACCTTTGTTGTAGACTGCCCAGCCTCCAGAACTCTGAGGCATAAAAGATTGTTGTTTAAGCCACTCAGTCCACAATATTCTTGTCATAGGAGCCTGAACTGACCAAGACAGGACCTGAACTTTCACCTTTTTGAAAACTTCTCAAGTAACGCTGTGGTGCAGCACCATTTGAGAACTGCCATATTAGACTAGCCAAGGCCATCTCCACAAAAGCCCTGAGCTTATGTAATAATGCAATATTGTTTACCTCCTTAAGTGTGTGCCCTGTCACCTTCCAGATCATTGACCCCTTTGGGATGGGATCCAGGATTTTTAACTCTTCTACTCCCCGAAGCAATCCCTATGGGACCAAGCCTACCATAGTTACTTGATAAATATTTAACAACCACATCCACCTCAGTGAAGAAGATGACAAAATCATGCTCAAACTTGTCCATGAATGTCTTATGTTCATAACCCAAGGGCTGAGTTTGTGCCAACACAGTAACTAAGTATAACAGGTAGTTTTAGTTCAGCTGGATCAGAAAGATGTATATGATTAAACCCAAAGACAATGATTCACTTGATGACCAGCCACCATCTGCTAATGAGTTTTTCCTCCGGAAAAGTGGAAAATAAAAATGTTGCCTAAGATGGCACACCACCATTTATCAGAGGGCAAAGGACCTCAATTCCAGTGAAATGGAATTTTTTTTAAGCAAGTTGACAGCATCCAGCTCTCAGCTGGCAATCAATGGATATACAGGGAAATGAATTCAGGCTTTTGTTGGATTAACTGCTGCCTTGTAAAACGGAAGCCACTGAGAAGCCGTGCCAATTTTGGGGTCCACTAAATCCGTCAGAAGTTTCCTGCGCTAAAGTCTTCTTGACAATGGTTTTCTGGGACAGCAGGACAAATGGGGGGGGCGGGGTGCTGGCTAAAGCCTATCTGGTGAGATGCTGCTCAGTCAGGTGCCCACGCCAGCTCACTTCTCCTACACCCAAGTCACAGTGGAACTTTCCTGCAAGAACTAAATCCTCCAAGCCTCATTAAATCATGCTTTAGTACCACATTTTTCGGCCATCATTGCTCCTAGTGTTGTATGTCAAACCTGTCCCCTCACCATCTTGGATAATAAAGTGTTTTATGGTTTTGCTGGATGATTGCTCCGTGTCCCTTCTATTTTCAAAATGGCACATAATAAATACCCCCATGGAGGAAGGACTGATTTGATGGAAAACACTGCACTAGGTAGAGCCAAAAGCAATCAGGCTCACCCAGAACAGTCAGCACAGCTGGTGGGGGTTCTGGAGCCATGTCATTTGCAAATGTTTCCTCATCCATTCATGAAAAACACAACTAGCAGGATGTGGCTCTGTGTCCCCCAAATAAGTGACCTGTGATACAGTCGGTTGGTCTAGGGAATTTGGTCCCCCATGTGGTCAGTCCCAACCAGTCTGCAATGACCACCACTCGGTTCAGCCAAAGATACCTTGTAGCAAGATCCAGTGGACACATAAATGTGGTACTGAAGGAGGACTGACAGCTCGTGCTCACCTCAGGGGGCAGAGAGCACATTGTCAGGCTCGGCACATCTGCACCTTCCCTCTGAAGGCTAATCCTGTGAGTCCCATCATTTCATTGTTTGATAATGTAACTGCCATTCCCTCTCACAAAGTCCAATTTAGCTTATAAGGGAGGAATCTGCTATCTACAATCAAGACTGCATAGAGGGCTTCCCTGGTGGCGCAGTACTTGAGAGTTCACCTGCCGATGCAGGGGACACGGGTTCGTGCCTCCGTCCGGGAAGATTCCACATGCCGCGGAGCGGCTGGGCCCGTGAGCCATGGCCACTGAGCCTACGCGTCCGGAGCCTGTGCTCCGCAACGGGAGAGGCCACACAGTGAGAGGCCCGCGTACCGCAAAAAAAAATAAAAAAGACTGCATAGAGTTTTGATTGGAGTTCAGTCTGATATTTTGATATCCCAATTCATTTATTTTAATAATACATAGGCTTGGGTTTCAATCCAACCTAGTTCAGTCAACTTTTGAAAAATGAAACTTTGATGACTTTTTGTAAAAATTAGCATGTGATTTTGGTTTTAGGTTCCAAAATTGGTGTGATATATTTTACTTGAGCTTGCAAATTGCGCCTTCAAAAACATCACTGCCAATAGATTCTGCATGTGATTTAGCCAAAAGTAAGCATTGCTCCCCAATTTAAAGATTAAAAATGGTTATCTCTAGATCTATTTGTTAAGCTTTAGCATATGTAAATAATTTTTTGATTATTATTATCTAGAACACTGAGACCACCTTTCAGGTAACTTAGAGAAGACATATGAGTTATGCTAAGAACTATCTGTTTTGCTTCCTAGCACAAAATGCAAATGTCAAACACCTCTGAAAGGTGAACAGATACATTTATTCGTGGTGACTAATGGCTATCTTTAATCAATGACACTGTCTTTTTAAGGAAACAAATGAGTCAAGTTCATCTTGTAAGTAGGAGATAATTCACTAATGAGGTTATTGCTCTTCCCAGCCAGGACATAAGCCAGCAACTGGTAAAATGAACTTTCTTTGCCAAGGTCCTATCAGTCAAATGAAAGCAAGTATCCCCTCTGTCAAAAGTCTCATCTCCAATGTAAAAACCTCCTTTAGAACGAAAGAGGTTTGTCTCAAGCAAAACCAGCCAGGACAGCGCAATGGAGGAAGTGCAGGGTCACAGCTGGCTAGCTTCCGGCTTTGTCTAGGGAGCAGCAGTATTGTGTAGCAGGTCATACGTAGTCATTATTGCAGGACCCGTGTGCTAGTGGATACACAGGGTGATGTATACCAACCAGCCATCATCTCAGTAAGAGGTACACAGGGACTTCCCTGACGGTCCAGTGGTTAAGACTCCGCACTTCCACTGAAGGGGCATGGGTTCAATCCCCGGTCGGGGAACTAAGATCCCACATGCCAAGCGACATGGAAAAAGAAAAGAAAAAGAGGTAAACTTATCTACCCAGTAAGTTTTCCTCTTACAGGAAATTAAAAATAACCAATGACATTTGCAAAACTTTCCTAGACTGCTCCATAATAGAAAAGCAGGAGAGAAGCCTGGATTTCCCCCAAGACCCTGGAGGCCTTGCAAGCCACCCTTCTGCTATGGTCACCTCCCCAGGTCTTGATAGGAAGGGAATGGTCTATGTTGTGATTCTCACAGGGGTTCTGCAAACTCTTTTTATTGCACACACCAGCCATAAATATTTCTGAGCATGCAATTCTGCTCAGTTTACATTTATTTATTTATTATTAAATGCATATATTGAATACAACTATATTGATAGATCATGTGCATTTTAAAACTTGCACATAAAATAGGCATTTTATAAGAATAAGATAAAACAGAAATACGGGACTCCTGTTCCTGATGACAGACAGACAAGCTACCTCAATCAATCACCCTGGTGAAAATAACTAAAGATGACAGATATACATTTTCTCAAATCTATGTAAATATGAGAATGAACTGGCAACAAAGTAATGAATTTTCAGAGACCAAAAACTAAATGAAAAATGAAACCCAGGAGAGTATATAGAGGATGGAGGCAGCTTCCATATGAGAATACTTGCTGAAGCCAGTGAATTTAAGCATCAGATTTCAGGGCCTTGGGAAGTGAAGGGCACAGAGCACAAGGGTTAAAGCCTCTCCAAATGTGGAGAGTCTGATAGGAGACCCCACTTATAAAGCTGAGATCCCAGAGGGCTACACTCTCCATGTAGCGATAAACTAGAAGTAAATGCACTCCTCCCCTTAGGAGACAGCAAAGTAATTTCCCTGTTTTAAGCCTTGACACAGGTAGAGAAGAAAAGTCCCTTGAGAGTTTGTAACCAGCAGTGGACCCTCATACAGCTTTTCAATCCAAGTTCACCATACCTTAAGCCAAAATTTTAGTTTAAATTGGTCCTAGGTATGTAGTATCACAGGTGCCTAGTAAAAACAAGAGAAACAAGAGAAAACTCTGGAAAGATGAAAGCATGACTTGAGTTGGTGTCCAAGGCTCAGTGGGAAGGTAAGTGATGGTAGCCTGTGGCTGGGAGCTGCCAGACATAGAAGTAAAGCACTGACTGAGGTGAAGTTTTTCAAGTTCTGCTCTTGCCTCCTCCCCACAACCTCTGAGAGATACTCTTTGCTTGCCTCTTCACTACAGAAATCAATGGAAACAACCCTCACTGCGAGGTCAATTGTCCAAGAGGTAAAATTAGGGAATCATATACACTCTGCTAGGGTGTGTAGTTGAGGAAAACAGGGGCCAATGACCATCCACCCTCAAACCTTAATTCCTCCACAGCTCACCTTCCAAAGCCCTAGAGCTAGGGGACAAAAACCTGTGATGCCTGCCTCTTCCTGGTGCTCCTTTTCTGTACAGGTTTAAAGTGAAACAGCGACCAGAGTTGTTGCCTGGTGCCATGACAGCAAACCAGAGGGATCATTAGTGTCCTGTGGAACTTGGACTCTCTTCACAGGCTTCCACCTTCCCCGTTTCTAAATTCAACAGAACTGCCAGATTGGAGCCTGACCTTCAGCCACTTTCTAGTATATACACCAGGACTCTCAAAGAGTACAACTACCTCAAAAGAAATTCAACAAACTGACTATATTTATTAAATGGAGCAGAATTATTAGATCTAATTTGAAAGAAGTTCAGTGAATATATTAAGGAGATAAAGGAGGATAATGGCCGTTTGAAACAAGAATAAGAATCCATTTTTTCTAAATTTTATTTTATTTATTTATTTTTATACAGCAGGTTCTTATTAGTTATCTATTTTATACATATTAGTGTATACATGTCAATCCCAATCTCCCAATTCATCCCACCACCACCACCCCACCCCCCACTTTCCCCCCTTGGTATCCATACGTTTGTTCTCTATATCTGTGGCTCTATTTCTGCCTTGCAAACCGGTTCATCTATACCATTTTTCTAGGTTCCACATAGATGCGTTAATATACGATATTTGTTTTCCTCTTTCTGACTTACTTCACTCTGTATGACAGTGTCTAGGTCGATCCATGTCTCTAGAAATGACCCAATTTCGTTCCTTATTATGGCTGAGTAATATTCCATTGTATATATGTACCACATCTTTATCCATTCATCTGTCGATGGACACTTAGGTTGCTTCCATGACCTGGCTGTTGTAAATAGTGCTGCACTGAACATTGGGGTGCATGTGTTTTTTTGAATTATAGTTTTCTCTGGGTATACGCCCAGTAGTGGCATTGCGGAGTCATATGGTAATTCTATTTTTAGTTTTTTAAGGAACCTCCATAGTGGCTGTATCAATTTACATTCTCACCAACAGTGCAAGAGGGTTCCATTTTCTCCACACCCTTTCCAGTATTTATTGTTTGTAGATTTTCTGATGATGCCCATTCTAACTGGTGTGAGGTGATACCTCATTCTCACCAGTGTGAGGGGATACCTCGTGGTAGTTTTGATTTGCATTTCTCTAATATTTAGTGATGTTGAGCAGCTTTTCATATGCCTCTTGGCTATCTGTATGTCTATTTAGGTCTTCTGCCTATTTTTGATTGGGTTGTTTTTTTTTTAATATTGAGCTGCATGAGCTGTTTATATATTTTGGAGATTACTCCTTTGTCTGTTGATTTGTTTGCAAATATTTTCTCCCATTCTGAGGGTTGTCTTTTCCTCTGGTTTATAGTTTCCCTTGCTGTGCAAAAGCTTTTAAGTTTCATTAGGTCCCATTTGTTTATTTCTGTTTTTATTTCCATTTCTCTAGGAGGTGAGTCAAAAAAGATCTTGCTGTGATTTATGTCAAAGAGTGTTCTTCCTATATTTTCCTCTAAGGGCTTTATCATGTCCAGTCTTACACTTAGGTCTTTAATCCATTTTGAGTTTATTTTTGTGTATGGTGTTAGGGAGTGTTCTAATTTCATTCTTTTACATGTAGCTGCCCAGTTTTCCCAGCACCACTTATTGAAGAGACTGTCTTTCCTCCATTGTATACTCTTGCCTCCTTTGTCATAGATTAGTTGACCATAGGTGCATGGGTTTATGTCTGGGCTTTCTACACTGTTCCATTGATCTATATTTTTGTTTCTGTGCAAGTACCATATTGTCTTGATGACTGTAGCTTTGTAGTGTAGTCTGAAGTCAGGGCGTCTGATTCCTCCAGCTCCATTTTTTTCCCTCAAGATTGCTTTGGCTATTCGGGGCCTTTTGTGTCTCCATACAAATGTTAGGATTTTTTGTTCTAGTTCTGTAAAAAATGCCATTGGTAATTTTTTTTTTTTTTTTGTAGTACGCGGGCCTCTCACTGTTGTGGCGTCTCCCGTTGCGGAGCACAGGCTCTGGACTTGCAGGCTCAGTGGCCATGGCTCACGGGCCCAGCCACTCCGCGGAATGTGGGATCTTCCCAGACCCAGGCACAAACCCA
This sequence comes from Physeter macrocephalus, assembly GCF_002837175.3. NCBI lineage: Eukaryota > Metazoa > Chordata > Mammalia > Artiodactyla > Physeteridae > Physeter > Physeter macrocephalus. The sequence goes on along the minus strand of NC_041226.1, from coordinate 26,867,264 downwards.
TGTCCCCTGCATCGGCAGGCGGATTCTCAACCACTGCACCACCAGGGAAGCCTGCCATTGGTGATTTGATAGGGATTGCATTGAATCTGTAGATTGCTTTGTGTAGTATAGTCATTTTCTCAATATTGGTTCTTCCAATCCAAGAACATGGTATATCTCTCCATCTGTTTGTGTCATCTTTGATTTCTTTCATCAGTGTCTTATAGTTTTCTGAGTACAGGTCTTTTACCTCCTTAGGTAGATTTATTCCTAGGTATTTTATTATTTTTGTTACAGTGGTGAATGGGATTGTTTCCTTAATTTCCCTTTCTGATATTTTGCTGAAACGAGATTTCTGTGCATTAATTTTGTATCCTCAAACTTTAGCAAATTCATTGATTAGCTCTAGTAGTTTTCAGGTGGCATGTTAGGATTATCTAGGTATAGTATCATGTCATGTGCAAACTGAGACAATTTTACTTCTTCTTTTCCAGTTTGTATTCTATTATTTTTTCTTCTTCTCTGCCATGGCTAGGACTTCCAAAACTATGTTGAATAATAGTGGTGAGAGTGGACATCCTTGTCTTTTTCCTGATGTTAAAGGAAATGCTTTCTGTCTTTCACCATTGAGAATGATGTTTGCTGTGGGTTTGTCATCTATGGCATGTATTACGTTGAGGTAGGTTCCCTTTATGCCCACTTTCTGGAGAGTTTTTATCACATATGGGTGTCGAATTTTGTCAAAAGCTTTTTCTGCATCTATCAAAATGATCATATGGTTTTTATTCGTCAATTTGTTGATATGGTGTAACACATTGCTTGATTTGCATATATTGAAGAATCCTTGCATCACTGGGATAAATCCTAGTTGATCATGGGGTATAACCCTTTTAATGTGTTGTTGGATTCTGTTTGCTAGCATCTTTGTCTGGCTTTGGTATCAGGGCGATGGTGGCCTTGTAGAATGAGTTTGGGAGTGTTCCTTCCTCTGCAATTTTTTGGAAGAGTTTGAGAAGGATGGGTGCTAGCTCTTCTCTAAATGTTTGATAGAATTCACCTGTGAAACCATCTGGTCCTGGACTTTTGTTCGTTGGAAGATTTTTAATCACAGTTTCAATTTCATTACTTGTGGTTGGTCTGTTCATATTTTCTACTTCTTCCTGGTTCAGTCTTGGAAGGTTATAACTTTCTAAGAATTTGTCCATTTCTTCCAGGTTGTCCATTTAATTGGCATAGAGTTGCTTGTAGTAGTCTCTTATGATGCGGTGTATTTCTGAGGTGTCCATTGTAACTTCTCCTTTTTCATTTCTAATTTTATTGATTTGAGTCCTCTTCCTCCTTTTCTTGATGAGTCTGTCTAAATGTTTATCAGTTTTGTTTATCTTCTCACAGAACCAGCTTTTAGGCCTTCCCTGGTGGCGCAATGGTTGAGAGTCCACCTGCCGATGCAGGGGACACGGGTTTGTTCCCCAGTCCGGGAAGATCCCACATGCTGTGGAGCGGCTAGGCCGGTGAGCCATGGCCACTGAGCCTGCATGTCCAGAGCCTGTGCTCTGCAATGGGAGAGGCCACCAACAGTGAGAGGCCCATGCACTGCAAAAAAAAAAAAAAAAAACCATCTTTTAGTTTTTTTGATCTTTGCTATTGTTTTCTTTGTTTCTATTTCATTTATTTCTGCTCTGATCTTTATGACTTCCTTCCTTCTACTAACTTTGGGTTTTGTTTGTTCTTCTTTCTCTAGTCCCTTTACGTGTAAGGTTAGATTGTTTATTTGACATGTTTCTTGTTACTTAAGGTAGGATTGTATTGCTATAAACTTCCCTCTTAGAACTAATGTTGCTGCATGCATAGGTTTTGGATTGTCGTGTTTGCATTCTCAATTGTCTCTAGGAATTTTTTGATTTCCTGCTTGATTTCTTCAGTGATCTCTTGGTTGTTTAGTAGCGTATTGTTTAACCTCCATGTGTTTGTGTTTTTTACTTTTTTTTCCCTGTAATTGGTTTATTTTTGGATTTCCTTCTCTGATTTCTTCAGTGATCTCTTGGATATTTAGTATCGTATTGTTTAGGCTCCATGTGTTTGTGTTTTTTACTTTTTTTCCCTGTAATTCATTTCTAATCTCATAATTTTGTGGTCAGAAAAGATGCTTGATATGATTTCAATTTTCTTAAATTTACTGAGGCTTGATTTGTGACCCAAGATGTGATCTATCCTGGAGAATGTTCTGTGCACACTTGAAAGTGTAATCTGCTGTTTTTGGATGGAATGTCCTATAAATATCAATTAAATCTATCTGGTCTCTTGTGTCATTTAAAGCTTGTGTTTCCTTATTAATTTTCTGTTTGGATCTGTCCATTGGTGTAAGTGAGGTGTTAAAGTCCCCCACTATTACTGTGTTACTGTGGATTTCCTCTTTTATAGCTGTTAGCAGTTGCCTTACGTATTGAAGTGCTCCTATGTTGGGTGCATATGTATTTATAATTGTTATATCTTCTTGGATTGATCCCTTGATCATTATGTAGTGTCCTTCCTTGTCTCTTGTAACATTCTTTATTTTAAAGTCTACTTTATCTGATATGAGTATGGCTACTCTAGCTTTCTTTTGATTTCCATTTGCATGGAATATCTTTTTTCGTCTCCTCACTTTCAGTCTGTATGTGTCCCTAGGTCTGAATTGGGTGTCTTTTAGACAGCATATACATGGGTCTTGTTTTTGTATCCATTCAGCAAGCCTGTGTCTTTTGGTTGGAGCATTTAATCCATTAACGTTTAAGGTAATTATCTATATGTGTGTTCCTATTATCATTTTCATAATTGTTTTGGGGTTTTTTTTTTTGTATGTCCTTTTCTTCTCTTGTGTTTCCCACTTAGAGAAGTTCCTTTAGCATTTGTTAAAGAGCTGGTTTGGTGATGCTGAATTCTTTAACTTTTGCTTGTCTGTAAAGCTTTTGATGTCTCCATCGAATCTGAATGAGATCCTTTCTGGGTAGAGTAATCTTGGTTGTAGGTTCTTCCCTTTCATCGCTTTCAGCATATCATGCCACTCCCTTCTGGCTTGTAGAGTTTCTGTTGAGAAATCAGCTATTAACCTTATGGGGATTCCCTTGTATGTTATTTGTTATTTTTCCCTTGCTGCTTTCAATAATTTTTCTTTGTCTTTAAGTTTTGC